>NC_056750.1:461863634-461996134 GCF_019279795.1 Protopterus annectens
AGTTGCGCTATACTCCTGATTATTGGCACTGTATAGCATTGTATTGCTACTTAATGCCTTGTAATAATCCTGTAAAATTGCTGTTTAATGCTAATTTATAATGAAAATTGTATAATATGTTGGAGCTTTTCTCCCCAGGCCTCCGCTGAAAAAGGCTTCTTCAGCTCATTCGGACAGTCCCAGTCAACAAACGTGAAATAAATAAATAAAATAAATTTACTAGGAAAAATATGCCTTAGACATTATCTTTAATATAATCCAGTACTCTTTCCCTTCTCTCTACACCTGTAAGGCCATTTACAGTTGAAGATCCTATGGACAGAGTAGCCATTTTGATAAAAAAGTTGCTGTTCCCACTATATACATAACAGTTTTTTGAATGTGCATTTCCAACATTTCTTTTACATGGACTAATGTTTGCTAGGCTGATCTTTTATGCAGTTTTTTTATCTTCATTTGAACCCAAGTCACAGATCTCAAAACTTTTTTATGAAAACCCTCAAAAAAAAAAAAAAAAAAAAAAAAAAAATTTATTTATTTTAAATTCATCATCACTTAATAACTTTACAACAGAACACACACACTATATTATTTTTGTAATTAATTGTTTGCCCTCCAGATAGGGATAGGGAACCCAAACCCTGCACTGCACACCCACAGGCTAAAGTTAAGGCTTTTATGATTTTTGCCTTATTTTTCAAGCCTGTTTACTTTCAAAAAGAAATCTTGGTCATAGATTAAACAAAAGACATTGATCGTGGTATCCACCCTTCAAAAAAACAAGGGACACTATCATTTTAGTTCTACATGTAATATAATTGGTGCACTTTTACAATCTATCTCAGCAGCCCTTATCTGATCACAGCATTTTGTTAAAGTAAACTTGCTCCTGTTCAACATTTTTTCTGTTGCTTATACTGTAAAATCTGTATTTCTTAAAATTAAAAAGGATTTGTTTACTTTAATATATTTAATTTGTAGAACAGTCACTGAAAAGAGTAACCCCCTACACATATTTAAAATACCTCTGATTGCACACTGTACAAAACTGCTTTACAATACAGCATTCATTTTGTATCATTAAATGTTTTATACAAATACTATAATAAGAAAATTGTTTTACTTGCAGTTACTACTTTTTTTCCTACTTAGTGTCCTTCCAAACATTAAAGACATAAAGTGGAGTATACACTTTATACTCTACACACGTCATCAAAAGTCCAGTCTTTCATCAGCCACTTTTATTTGCAGTGCCATGTTTCACAAATATGATTGATGATTTATAATCTTACAACACCTGTTTCAATGTTGAAGGTCTTTTTACTGATTATCAACATATCCCAACAATAGACTCTAATTCAGGTCCGTGATACTCCTGATTCTTCCAAACAATTCTTTTACATTTTTTTCTGTTTGTCAAACATTTTCATTTGAAACACTGGAAAACATTTTATTGCCAAAGTCTCTCTATGACCTTTACTGTCAGGAGAAGGAGAAGCAAAATCTCCTCCTTGCTGGCTCACTGTTGACTTTGATTGATTGATTATTGCTGATAGATTTCCAGGATGGCTACACATTGAGTAACAGCTTAATTCTAACTCTCCCAGTGTGAAAATGGAAGCTCAGCAGAGAAAGCCAGTGGATTTGTATTGCTGGGTAAATTTCAGTAACTGGCTAGTAAGTGCATTGCCTAGATGCCAGGAAAAAAAGAAATACAGAGTACCTGAAAGAAAATCAGCTACAAAAGGTGAGGAAAAAACACTGACTGAGAAAAGTAAAGCAGCTGTTCAGCAAAACGCAGTACAAGCTCCAGAGATGACTTCCATTAACCTAGAGGAAAGTATAAGACAGCTGCACACAGACCTGATTAAAATAAATGAAACGCTGATGGAGTATATCAACTCAAATAAAAAAAGGCTGGAAAAATGGAAGACGCTTTAAACAGATATTCAGATGAGATGATAAAACTTAAAAAAAAAAATCAGAGGATGAAATAAAGAAAAGGCATGCTGAATATGAGACTGCTCAAGAAGAGATGTTTAAAAATAATAATAGAATTAGAGGACAGAGCTTATAGGGAAAACCTGAGATTTTCCGCTGTACCAAAGATTTTGGAAGGAGCAGACTGTATTAATTTTATGAAAACACAAATAAGCAACTGGACTGGTATTCCACAGCAGGAGTTAATTGAAAGGGCACATTGTATGTATGCTCAAAACCTGGCTATGAGAAAGCAACCTAGACCTTTTAATAGTAAAGATGCGATCCTTCCCAGCAGAAGGAGTTGATTATGACAAAACTGTGAGAGAAGGACAAAGTACTAAAAGTGGGGGACAAGAGTGATTGTGGAGAATGACTACTCACTGTACACCAGGCAGAAGAGGAGTAAATTTATTCCACTATTCCCCCACAAGAGGTGATATCTTGGCTTTGGTATTAATCAGTATGAGTAACCACTGCAGTACCCATACAGTATCATCCTCACTGGCAAGATCCAACCATAAAGCGGTCACTTTCGAAGTCGCCATCTCCCCTGATCCCCCTCTAGCTAAGGGTCAAACAAAAAAAAACTTCTCCAGAGCTGATTATAACCTCATGAGGGATGGTATAAATAGCTTCACACCCTCCCCCCCCGTAGGAACTGGCACCAATGTCCAAATTTACACCAAAGTACTATACGAGCATTTATATAGATGCATGGAATCAGGAATACCCAACAGGACAAAATCATACTCCTCAAGGAAGAGTAAACTTGTCTGGTAGACATCTGCAATAAATAAACTATGTAACAAAAGGAAAAAAATTGCTGTCCAGGACCAAGAAGGAGCAGGTGCCCAATTGGAAGCAGTCTCTCCTTAACCTGAACAAGCAAATAAGAGCAATAGTGAAATCCTCTAAAGCCAACTTTGAGCCCAAATTGGCCACATCTACTAGAGACAATCATAAGGCCTTCTTCACATATGTCTGTAATCTCAAAGGAAGCACCCAGATCAGTTGGTGGTCAAGAGCACCACATACACAGCCAACCTACTGGCTGACAAATTCAGTAAAAACTTCACCCCTCTGTCCCCCCAAGAGTAAATCAGGACATCCCCAGTACCTGCCCCTCTACCCATATCTCTAGGGAACAGGTCATCACTGCTCTCTCTCAAGGGCAAAAAATACAGCCTCCATGGGACTCGATAACATCCCAGGCTGCATCCTGCATAAACTTTGGCATGAACCTGCAGCACCATTAGGCACCCTATTCACCCAAAGCCTGAATACTGGCTTTGTCCCATCTGAGTGGAGGACAGCCACTGTCATCCCTTTACACAAAGGTGGAGCATCAACCAATCCAGGAAATTATAGACTCATCAGCCTAACTAGCCTGATCTGCAAGACCATGTCACAAATTATCATGGACCTCATTAACAGGGACATTGGCAACCTCCAAACACTCAACCCCATGCAGTTTGTCTTTGTAAAGGGGAGGTCATGTCTGTTAAATCTGGTTGACTTATTTGAGACAGTCACCAAAGCCATGGACGAGGGAAAGATGGTGCACACTGCCTACCTTGACCTGGCCAAAGCCTTTGACACTATTCCCCACTTGGGCATAATAGATAAACTCTCTCAGCTAGGCATCAGTCCATATGTTAACCAGATGGGTAGCAAACTGGCTCAGTGATAGAACCCACCTAATCAGTATAGAGGAAGCCTTCTCAAGCAGTAGACCCATAATGAGCGGTGTACCCCAAGGGATCAGTCTTGGGGCCTCTGCTATTCGGGATATACTTCTCTAAGGTGCAGACCAAAACCAGTGGGCTATGGCTGACCAGGTTTGCTGATGGCTGCAAGCTGGGCACTGTCATCTCTTCTCTAAGTGATGTGGACGTCCTCCAAGAGGGTCTCACCCAAACAAATGACTGGTGCCTGAAACATGGCCTCAAGCTGAATGCCAAAAATGCATCATCATCATGCCCTTTGGGGAGAGTGACATCCCACATATTACCAGATTAATAGCAGCATCCTAACTACACAATCAGTAGTGAGAGATTTGTGCACCCAAGTTGATAGCAACCTGACTTTTGACCACCGTGTTGCTTCCATTGTACAGAAAGCTTTCTACATGCCCTACCTCATAAGTAAGGGTATCTCATCCAGGGGCAAAGAGGTCATAACATCCCTGTATTCTTCCCTTATAAGGCCAATGATTGAGTAAAGTGTCCCCTTCACGATGTACCTCGCAATGCACATGCAGCAGCTGGAGAGACCACAGAGCTTCCTCACCAGGAGAATCCAGGGCCTCAAACATCTACCCTGCACAGATAGGCTAAAAGCCCTGTCCTTCTCCTCAGTTTAATACAGACTCCTCAAAGATGACCTCTGTCTGGCATACAAAGCAATCTCAAACCCCGCCTTGATGGGACTGCTGCATATTCGCAAGTCAAGCTCCACTTGAGTAACCCGCATGCACGACCTCAACCTGGTCTTTGACATCAATAGGACTTGACGGGACAGATTTGTGTCCCAGAGACTCCCCCATCTGTGGAATAGACTCCCTCTCCACATCAAGCAGAGTACTGCATTATCCCTTTTTAAGCGCAGCCTGGATAACTTTATGGGAAACATAAAATACACCCCTTGGGATTCCACCTGTGTCCCTGCTGGACAGGGGTTTGGGTGCTGACTTGTCTAAACATGGGCTAAAGTCTTGGATAGGCTTATAAGGGCCTCAGTGCCAATAGCCTAGTAATGTCTTATTATCCTATTCAGGTAGTGTGAGGAGCAGACATGAGATTCAATCTGCTGTACCCAGCTATCTTCAAAATATTCTTTCCTGGAGGGACATATAATTTTATGATGCAGTACATGCTAAGGAGGAAGTACAAAAGGTTGTCCAACAAAAAGTGAGTTGTAAAAAAGCAGGAGGTTATATTTCTCGTTCTTCTGGTAATCAACATCACATATAGAATGTGCTGGTGAAACCTTTTCCAATATTTCAATGGAAAATGCTTGCAAGAATGAAAAAGCACAAGAGCTGACTATAAGAATCAAGAGTATGTTGGAAATGAAACAGAGATGGGATTTGGGAGAAGGAGGTGAACAGGAATAAAACCAGTAACTTGCAAATTGACAAATGTGAGGTTACGATACAATACATATGTTTGTGAAATATGACAGAACAAGAACATCTGGAAATATTGGACTATTTTGACTTTGTTAAACTTGTAGTGGACTCTAAAGCATATGCCCTACTTCATGTCTTTAATGTTTGGAAAAATACTTAGAAGAGGGGAAGTGGAAGGAGAAAGTTAACTGAAAGTGAAACAAAATTTTTAAAGCAATATTTTTATAGTGAATGATTTTCTTTGCATGCTGTAATGTAAAGTTTTCTCAGTTATTTTTAAGTGTAATGGAGATACTAATGTAAACAGGTGCTCCTTTTTTTTCTTTCTTTCTTTGTTCAGTTTTAAGACATGTAGGCACTGCAGTGTGAAAAAAGAATTCTGGTCAAAAGAGCATGACAAAAGAAAAATTACTTTAAACCCCAGTTAACTCCTCTCAGCAATCCAAAAAAACTTGGAGCACTGTTAACCAAATTCTCCACCCTGGATACCCCACTACCCCCAACCCATGTCCTAATAATACTCCACTTGAAACAGCAACCATACTTAGCTCTTATTTTATTGACACTATTAGTAATCCAGTTTCTTCCTCCTCTGACTTCAATGACCCTACTACCCCCTCTTATCAAAAAATGCCTTTTTTTTCTGGAACCTGTCTCCACCAGCTACATAAAATGTCTCCTATGTAAGCTTAAGCCTTGCTGTCCTTCAGTTGACAACCTTCCTCCACTCTTTCTCAAACTTGCAGCTAACTCTGTTGCTTATCCCATTTCTGTTCTCATTAATCGTTCTGTATCTGAACCCACAGTTCCCTTACTCTGCAAACAATTTTTTACTATACCTGTCCATAAAGTAATTCCACACAACTTTTTAACTACGGCTATATTGCCATATTGTCACCCCTCTCTAAAAATACTTGAAAAATGTGTTCATAAGCAAATGGACTATCTGGTTCTAGAAAACCTACTCTCCCCCATCCAGCATGGCTTTTGTCCTTTTCACAGCACTACTACTGCTCTTATTGCTTTTACTGTCTTTATCTCCCTTGGCTGATATGGTAATAAACTTGCCTCTTGTCTCTTCGGAGACCTTTTGAAAGCCTCTGACACCATCTCTCATCCCTTGCTCCTCTCTAAACTCTCCAACCTCAACCTCTGTTTCTCTACTGTCTCTTGTTTCTCCAGTTATCTATCAAACAGACAATAATCTCTTAAATGGCTCTCCTCTCTATCTCCCTTCCTCCCCATCAAGATGGAAGTCCCTCGAGGCTCAATTCTTAGCCTCTACTGTTCAACATCTTTACTTATTTCCTTCACACTTGTCCTAACTGTAATCTTATTGAATATGCATATGACTCCACTATCATCTTCACTGTTGATTCCCTCTCTGCCTTGCTCTTCCTCACTCAAAACTCCTTCAATTCTATTGAAAAGTGGCTCTTACAAAATCATGTTATTCTTAATCCTAAAAAGACCAAACTCTTCCTATTTTCCCCAAAACACTTTCTCATCTCAAACCCTCCTTTACCATAACATCTGTTAACAATACTGTCATTAGTGTTGAAACTCTCACTAAACTACTAGATGCTATTATTGATGATCAACTTAGATTCTACCTCCATGTCCATCATTGCATAAAAAAACACCAAAAACTTGGATTACTGTACAGGAACAAAATGTTTTTTATTAAATAATCTCGTATCTCTGTTGCCTACACCTTTCTTCTATCTAGCCTTTTCTATAGTTCGCAGATCCTTACTAACTTAAAGACTGGTATTCTAACTAAACTTGAAGCCACCTACAGTAAAATTGCCAGGTTTTCCACTAATCAGACTTGTTACTCCCATCTGTGTCACTCTCTTAAAGCTTTAAATTAGTTAGATCTCTCTAACCAACTGCTTTCTTCACAACAACTTCTCATTCACGCTATCCTCTATAAGCCTTCTTTCTGCTCCAGCATTTTCTCTCTCATTTCTCTCTACTTCCCAGCTAGATCCCTCAGGATTGATAATCTACAGCTCTTAGACATTTATAAACCTAAAAGATCAGTAAGCCAAAACCTTTATAGCTACAATCCTTCCCTAGCTTGTAATAAACTTCCTTTGTTTATTCGAAATATACCTCACACACAGGAATTTAAAAAAGCTCTCAAAGTCTATCTACGTAATACCTGTAAATGCCATTGTAAAAACAATGCCTGATCTTTCTTTACCTAATTACTTTATATTTTCATTTTTGTATTGGACCTAACCTATCCTTTTCTTCTTTATTGCTGTTGTCTCAACCTCCTCTAATTTGTTCTGCTCATTGTTCCTGTGTTCTTTATTTTAATATTGCTTCAGTTTCTATTCACCTTTACTCAGCTTTTTCTCCTTTTCCCATTAATAGCCTACCCTGAACCCTGCATGCTCTCTCCTTTAGTGTCCCTTCCACTATTGTAGCAGTCAATTTGTTTCTTGTGAATTTATAACTGTTAACAGTAAATGTGATAGTGTTCAATCTCGCCGTTTGTTCTTACACATGGGTTCGGAGCCGATCCTCGGCTCAGTGCCGGCCGCTTGCAAGCTCTGCATCGAGAAGAAGCTCGAGACAATCTAATACCCACAATCCCCCTCTGCCTTTACCTCAGATCTAGTTTGCCGCTGCTGCGTTCGCATCGCTGGGAGCTAGCTCGAGCATCTGAAGTTAAGATATAACTTATTTTGTTATATTTTATTGGATAATTTTGTTCTCTTTGATAACAGAAAGGATTACTTGATATACTGAGTGTTTGTGTGTTTGAGTAGGTTAAATTCTCGGTACCGTTAATTTTATTAATCGGTTAGAGTTTTTCGGGGCCTACCAACCCTTCTTAAATTTGAACCGGACTCGACATTTAAATCGGATTTGACACTATTTTATCGGATTTGACTATTATACTGGACTTGTCTTTTACTTGTAAAATGTCTGATAAGGTAAAATCAGGTTTTAAGCGTTGTCAGTGTGGCCAAAAAATGTCAGTGACTGACAACCATAGTTCCTGCGTCTACTGTCTTGGCCCTCTCCACTTACAAGAGGACTGTTCTATCTGTCACTCTTTTAGTGGGAGGGTCATGACAGATAGGCGCAGGAAACTCATGGACAGAGGTTTATTAAAACCTTCTTTTCAGGAGGCTCTGGATGCTTCTGACCAGGCATCAAAATCCTCTAAGGAATCGAAGACGTCGGAGCCCAAGTCATCGGCTCCGAGCTCTTCAGCAAAAGTTAGATCACCGGTTCCACAGACTTCGGGGCCGAGTGTTCAACTGATGTCGGTTCCTGAGCCTCGAGTCTTGGAACCGGTGATGGAGCTCCCTCCTTCGACCTTATTGAGGTCGGCTCCGTCTTCGGTTCCTTCGACCCGTTCTTCTTCCAAACTCTCCGATGTCGATGTGGATCGTGTGGTGCAGAAGTTATTGGAGCATTCGGCCCTGTCCAAACTTATTTCAGTTTCCACCCAGTTGGTGTCGAAACTTGAAGGCCTCCCAGTGTCTCCATCCATTCCTCCTCCGAGACCTGTTCAGTCTTTGGAGCCGGAAGAGGTTGATCTTCTGATTGTGGAGCCCTCGGGTCCAGAACCGTCCTTTTCTCGGTCTGTTCCTCTCACCTCGACTCCGTCGGACCGATACCGAGTCTCGGAGCCGACGATCTGTCCTTGGTTCCGGGGCGAGAGTCGAACCGGCGTTCGGTTCCGACTCTTCCTCGGGCCTCGGCGCGGATCGATTCGGCTCCGTCCTCGGGGTCGATACCTTCGGTGCCTGTTTCGGGGATTCTTCCCATTTCTTCGGAACCGGGAGATTCTTCGAGGCGGGACCCAGGGGCGTTCGACCTAATGAGGAAGGTGTTGTCTACCCAGACAACCACATCAGTGGAAGCAACCTCTCCTCCCCATAAAGGGCCGTTATCCTCCTCTGCACCCACGGCCACATCCAAGCGTCGAGCACCAGTGTCTCAGCCACCCCTGGAGGGTGCCCCCTCTTCCTCGGAGGCTTCTTCGGATGCTCCCCACGAAGAAGCCCCTAGGAAAAGATTGTGTAAGAGGAGACACTTGGATTCTCCACAAGAATCCTTGACATCTGATACTGACTTAGATGAGTCAGAAGGGTCCCCTAAGTCACCTTCAGAAGATGTCTCTTTTTCGGACATATTGGAGATCCTGAAACAGAGAGGTGACTGGCAGTCCCTTCCCCCTTCTGAGGATGAGTCAGTTTTGTTGAAGGCATTTGGTGCTCGCCCTTCTTCCTCCTGGGTCACTCCGCCCTTCGACGAATTAATGTAACTAATTGCTCGAAGGGCGTGGGAGGCTCCTGACACAGTGGAACCAGTCCCAAGGAAACCCAATAAATACATCACGGCACCTCAGGACAAGACCTACTTAACAAAAGGAGTTCCAGTGGACGCTATGGTGGTGGCAGCGGCCACGAAAAAGGAGATGTCGGAATCTTCCTCATCTGTCCATCCCCCTAATAAAGATTCTAGGACTATGGATAGGTACGGGAAGCGCATTTGTAGTTCAGCGGCTTTTTCCATGCGATCCCTGAACTATTTGACCCATTTTACACGTCTACAGAGGGATCTAGTCAAAGAGTTGGGAGATACCCTCCAGGGTGCTACAGATGCGGCTGTCTCAGAGAAAGTGACAGCGCAACTTAATACCCTTACATCCATTGTGAACTCGTCCATGAGGCTGATTTCCTACGCAGCCGAAGGTTCGAGTAGGGCAGCAGCTTCAGCGATTGCTCTTCGCAGACAATCCTGGATGCGCTTATGTTCATTTGCGGAAGCCTTCAAGTCTTCCTTTACTAACGCCCCATTTGACGGTGCCACTCTCTTTGGCCCCAAAGTAAAGGAGACCCTTACCCGGTGTGAACAGGAGGGAAAGACTCTGTCTGCTGTCGGAGTCCGTTTTTCCACCCCAACCAGACCGTACCCCAAAGGGCAACATGGTGGAAAAATGTGGTTTCGAAAACCCCAAGGATCTTTCCCAGGCACACAGGGTGATGCCCCTTCTAGAGGCAGAGGAGGGGGCAGAGGTGGAAGACGCCGCCCTGGTGGCAGAGGGGGTCCGCAACATCAAGGTGACAGGGATACACTCCCTGGTAAACCTTTCCAGCACTCCTGAGAGGAGGCCCGACTGTCCTGCTCTGGAGGCAGTCGGGGTCGCTTAGCTTTATACCCTCAGGCCTGGCAAAATATAACTACAGACAAGTGGGTAAAAAGCGTGGTTACCAGAGGTTACAACATACCCTTTCTATCCCATCCCATCCCAAAGAAAAGACTCCCAGATGTACCGCCCCATCTGCGAGAGCCAGCAGCTATAGAAATTTCAAAGCTGCTAGAAAAAAGAGTCATCCAACCAGTCCCAGCGGACCAGCAAGGATTCGGGACTTACTCAAGGTTCTTTTTAGTTCCAAAGAAAACAGGGGACTGGAGGCCCATCCTGGACCTAAGCTACCTCAATACCTTCGTCAGGAAAGAAAAGTTCCGAATGGTCACGCTTCAATCGATCCTTCCATTCTTACAGAAGGACGACTGGATGTGCTCAATAGATCTAGAGGATGCATACTACCACATCAAAATGGCCAGGGCATCCAGAGATCATTTGCGCTTCCGGCTGGGGGCCAGTCACTTTCAATTTCGAGCCCTGCCCTTTGGTCTGACCTCAGCCCCCAGGGTCTTCACCAAATGCATGGCAGTGGTAGCGTCTCACTTGAGACGCCAAGGATTCCAGGTGTTTCCGAATCTGGACGACTGGCTCCTTTCTGCCACCACCCAGCGTCAACTGTTACAGGCCAGAGACTATACTCTTCAACTGTGTGTTCACCTAGGAATTTCCGTAAACTTCGGAAAATCCTTACTTCAGCCATCACAAAGTATCTTGTTCATAGGAGCAGAATTAAACACACGTCAGTTAATTCTAAGACTTCCTCCAGAAAGGATACTATCACTTCAGACTCACATACGTCTTCTACTTTTGTCAAGGAAATCTCCAGCAAAACTGGTACTGAAGGTTTTGGGACTCATGTCAGCCTCTCTTATTGCAATACCCTTGGGAAGGCTGCACATGAGAGTCCTACAATGGCTACTGTTTGCACAATGGTCGTTCCAACAACTACCTCTAACACACGAGATTCTTATAACGAAAACATGCAAAACACATCTAAACTGGTGGCTTCAAACGTGCAACCTTTCCAAGGGAGACCATTTGTGCTACCGCCTACAGTTACGGTGACCACGGACGCTTCCCTGATAGGGTGGGGGGGCATCTTTCAGGGACAGACAGTCCAAGGCGAATGGACCAATTTGGAGTACAATCTGCACATCAATGTTCTAGAGTTGAGGGCAGTGTTTCTAGCGTTGCAACACTTTGCTCCCCTTCTTCCTCTGGGAACTATTGCAGTTCAGACGGACAACATGTCAGTAGTCTGGTACATAAACAAGCAAGGGGGAACCAAGTCCTATCAGCTATGCAGAGAGGCCATGAGAATCTGGCAGTGGGCGGAGTCCACGGGTCGCTTTCTAATAGCAACGCACATCCCGGGTCATCCAGCGTCATAGCCGACAGGCTGAGCAGAGCAATTCTGTTACCGCCGAGTGGTCCCTAAAACAGTCAGTGGCGAAAAGGATTTTTCGCGTGGGGCCAGCCTTCCTGCGATCTGTTTGCGTCTCCAATGAGCGCCAAATGCAGGAGCTACTTTGCCTATTACCCCTCCAGGGAAGTCCCCAGGGACGCACTGATTCACGATTGGCCCCGGGACTCCTGTACGCATTTCCTCCATTTCCCCTGATATCAAAGTTTCTCCAGAAAGCCAGAAACCTACACAGGACAATAATCCTCATTGCCCCATTCTGGCCTCGTCAAATTTGGTTTCCCTTCCTGAAGACACACTGCATTCGGGGACCCTGGATTCTGGACCCAGAGCCAGATCTATTGACTCACTCGTCAGGGGCTCCCCATCCCGCTCCTGTCCCTCCATCTAGCAGCTTGGTTGCTCCAATTCCCAACTTAGCCAGGTCTGATCTTCTTTCGCCAGTAGTTGAATATATTGGTGGCTTCTCATAAAGCTTCCACTACTAAAACATATTCTAGTAAATGGAAGCGATTTGTATTCTGGGCGAATACACAGCAAGTGGATCCTTTTATAGCTCCTTTGAATAAAATATTAGAGTTTTTAACGGACTTATTCCATCAGGGTGCTTCTCCTGCTACACTAAGGGTTCAATTGGCTGCCATTTCAAATTTCCATGTGGAAGAATGTGGGGCTCCTGTTATGGCCCACAGACTTTGTAAAGCCTTTTTAAAAGGGGTTTTTCATATTAGACCACCAGTCAGATCTCCTACGTCACCTTGGAGTCTAAACTTGTTGTTATCTAAATTAATGTTGCCCCCCTTTGAACCAGCCTCCTCTTGCCCATTAAAATTTTTGTCCTGGAAGACTCTCTTTTTGGTAGCCATTACATCCGCTAGGCGAGTATCTGAACTTCAGGCTCTTTCCATCAAGCACCCTTATTTGATCTTTCACTCTGACAGAGTTTCTCTTCGAACTAATTCATCCTTCCTCCCTAAAGTGTGTTCTATTAACAATATTAATCAGTCCATTGAATTACCCACCTTCTTCAAGAATCACTCCAACAAAATGGAGTATATGTTGCACAAATTAGATGTTCACAGACAACTAAGATTTTACTTGGATAGAACAAAAGATCACAGAAAAACTGATCAACTTTTTGTGGCCTTTGCTGATAGCAGGAAAGGACTAGCGGTTACCAAAAGAACTCTTTCTAAGTGGTTAACGGATTGTATAATCTATGTCTATGATTCCTCAAATCAAACTCTCTTACACAAACCCAAAGGACATTCCACAAGGTCAGTGTCTACATCTCTGGCTCATGCAGCCCGCCTACCATTAGACGCTATTTGTGCGGCTGCTACTTGGTCTAAGCCACATACATTCATTTCTCATTATAAGGTAGACAAGGTTTCTAGGGACAGGGCAACCTTTGGTTCCACTGTGCTCAAGAACGTCCTTCCGTGAGTTCCTCAGGAACAAGGAGCTAGGGACGCTACCCATGTGTAAGAACAAACGGCGAGATTGAACACTATCACATATAGAAGTTATGTCCTTACCATAACGTTCCATGTGGAGTGTTCATCTCGCCTTTGTTCTTACATTCCCACCCTCCCGCCCTTAAGAAGAACGTTCTTTTTGATGCCTGGCCGGGGGCATTCTGCTTCTGCTTTGCAGATGTTGTGTACATAGTTGGCATGTATATATATATGTTTGTGTCTTTTATATATAGTTATATATAGACTCTTAGTTCTGTGCATATGTGATGTAAGCATGAATGTGCTCTCTCCAGAGACTGGTTTGCTTGCAAACTAGATCTGAGGTAAAGGCAGAGGGGGATTGTGGGTATTAGATTGTCTCGAGCTTCTTCTCGATGCAGAGCTTGCAAGCGGCGACCGGAGCCGAGGATCGGCTCCGAACCCATGTGTAAGAACAAAGGCGAGATGAACACTCCACATGGAACGTTATGGTAAGGACATAACTTCTATTTTTTGTACTCTGTTATTTCACAGATTTTTTGTTTTTATTCATATGTATTTATATTGTTACGTTACTGTTATTTAGCCATTTTCATAAATCTCTTTGTTAAACTTGTTACTTTTTGTGGAGATTTTCTCCCCGTGCCTCCTCTGAAAAAGGGGCTCTTGTTCATTCGGACATTCCCGGTTAACAGATGTCAAATAAATAAATTATTTCAGCTTGATTTAGTAGCACATTTAAAGAGAAAGCAAGTAAATGAAAAAGAACGTTAAATATTATAAAGCTTTTTCTAGAAAATAAGTGTATGCTTAGTAACAACTCTGTATCTGGTCCTCATGTCTCCATGGAAACAATTTGATAAAAAGAAATGGGTAGAAGATAATGTTTTCTGATAGCAGTCAAGTGTTTTCCTAGTTGGGAGAGCTATAAAAATGAGACAAAACCAGACAGCACTTAGAGTAGAAGCACAGACAGTACCATGCATCTTAGCGTGGATAACCTTTCTTTTAGGTTAGCCCAAGTTTGTGATTGCGGCTGTCAGTTTAGGACACATGTTCCTATTAGGAAAGTAAAACTTCAATATTTGAAGATGTAGATAGTTTTGTGTGTTAGTATTAAGCTAGTAGGTTTCAGAGGAGTATTGGGAGTGTTTTTTTTTTTTACTTGAGGGCTTTCAATAATAAAAAAAAAATGTTTTGTAAGATATGATATAGGCTCAAATGGATATGACAGGAAACAACTGTATAAAAGATCAACCTGTGAAATAGTGTATGCATGTAACAAAAAAGCTGTTACACATTAAAGGTGTAAAAAATATTTTTTAAAACAATGTTTTTTGTAATGTCTTTAAATGTCAGTGTCTCACAGATGAATACAAAAAAAGGACTACTGAACTATATTAAACAATGTTGAGTGCAAATAGCTTTACTACAGGAGACGGACGTGGAAAGAACTAAACATGTGAATATGTTAAAGAAAGGTTTTCACGATTGTTATTCAGAGGAATACCTGGGACAAAAGAAAAGAGGAGTACTTACATTATTTGGAAGAGGAGCTCCAGTAGTGATAGAAGAGGATAAAAACAATAATGGTAGATTTGTAGTACTAAGGGGCTACTGGCAATGCAGGGGGATTATGCTGGCATGTATTTATGTTCCACCTAAAACTGCTGTAATGGAGCTTAAGAAAATTCTGGGAGAACTCATCAGCTTTCATCAAGGAATATTACTTATAGCTGGAGACTGGAATTTGATTTACAGCAGTTAACATGTGTCTGGCATGGAAGATGTGAATTTACATCTTATTCCCCAAGATATAAAAACTGGGCTAGGCTGGACGTAATTTACATTTCACAGAAATGTGCATTTAATTAAAAACCTCTATACACACCCAATAACTATTTCAGATCATGTGTCAATAATAACTAAAATAAAAACACTGGGTAGTGAAATAAAAATGAGACACTGGCACTTTCCCACTTAACTGTTAAAAAGAAAGGAATTTAAGGAACGGGTAGTGAAAGTTATTCAGGAGCTATTAGAGAAGATAGAAATTTCTTCTGAAAATATAGCTAGGGGGTAAGATAAAATTAAAGTGGTGTTTAAAAATATGGTAGAAATAAAAGAAAGGGAGATATGGTTAAAAAGTGGCAAGAATTATTTAGAGGGACTGACAGATGTTAAAGTAATGCAGAGTAGGGGGATCTCACAGAACATGAAGACGAGCAACTGTAGAATGCTAAACAGAAAATAAGGGATTACCTCAATAGTATGCATAAGTTTAGAAAGAACGTCTTTAAACAACTGATGTTAAGTTGTCTATCTCGCCTTCATTCTTGCTGGATGGGTTCGGAGCCGACCTCGGCTCCGACTCGGCCACTCAAAAAGCTCGAGAGTTGGTTCCACCGGCTCAAGGCTCCCCTTATATCCCACAATGCTAGGCGTGTATTACCTCAGATCTCGTTTGCCGCTACAGCTGTCGAGACGCGTTGCTTCACCGGCTTCAGGTTAGTGTAGGAAATAGTTTAAAAAGTTGTTTAGAAACCCTTTAAGTTAGTTTTCCATACAGTTTCCCCTTACCTTAAAGGTCTTTTATCCCTTTAATCTAGTTTTCTTTAATTTTTTACCTTAAGAACTTATAGTTCTTCCCTTAGGCCTTCGGGCCCTCCCATTCCCTTGGAGTGTGTGTGTTTTCTGTAGGGACTGTTATAAATTTAAAACTATCTATCAAAATTTATTTGGTTAACTTAGTTTTATATTAGTGTTTAGTGTAATCGGTGTGTTTGTGCTTGTGTGATTACACTTGTTCCTTGAAATGTCTAAGGATTCGAAGGTCTCAGGCTTCAAGAAGTGTGACTCGTGCTGTCAGAAAATGTCTCTGACAGACGGTCACACTTCTTGTGTTTACTGCCTGGGACCTTTACACCTGCAGGACTCTTGTGCTGTATGCCATGGCTTCAGCCCTAGAGTCCTGCAGGAAAGAAAGAACAAGCTCATCTTAAGGGGCTTGCTTAAGCCTGAGGGTCCCCCTACTGCTACTTCGGGTAAACCCTCTAAGGCTCCTAGGTCCTCGACTCCAGCTACTGAGTCGACGCCTAAGGCTTCGAAGCCTACTACGACATCGGCTCCGACTGGAGCCGATGAGACTCGAACTGCTACTTCTGTGGTTCCCTCGGCTCCGGCTGGAGCCGAGGCATTGGAAATTCCTGAGTTGGCTCCGATCAGACCATCGGAACCGACATCTAGAAAGAGGTCCAGGTCACCGTCCCTTGGCTCCGTTCATTCGGCTCCAGCATCTCCCTTGCTGTCTGAATGGAGCCATAGATCTCACTCCTCTAGATCATCGAGGCTTTCGGATCATGACCTTCAGAGGGTAGTGAGTCGACTTCTTAAGTCCGAGGCACTGGCCCAAATGCTTCAGAGCCCGACTCATCAGTCGATGCTTAACCCTATCCCTCAAAATGTTCCTCCTCCGACTCCTTTGAGCTCGGGCAGGCGTTGAACCGAGACTGTGGTAGCGTCGGAACCGATACAATTGTCTTCGGTTCCGTCGTCGGCTCCGATTTCTTCCTTGGAGAAATCTCGGCGCCGGACTTCCCTCGTCGGCTCTGAGGGGGTGAGTGGCATCGGACCCTTGTCCGACCCCGCTCTCCCTCTCTGCGCTTCGGCGCTGGTGAGTTCGGCTCCGACATCGGCCTCGGAGCCATCGCTGTCGGTGCCGAGGGAGGTTTTCAGCTTTTCGGAGCGGGGGCCTTTGGCTCTGCCTGACAGGGGTGCCTTCGAGATCATGCGGAGTGTGTTGGAACCCGATTCAACTCCACAGTCGGCTCCGTCCGTCCCTCCCTCTTCGGTGCCTCAGGTTATGTCTGCTCACTCCCTCATCCCAGACCGCAGAGAGCCAGCTCCTCAAGAATCCCCTGTTGGGATCTCATCCTCTTCCGAGGCCTCTCCTGAGTTGGCAGGGGAGCCCCCTAGGAAGAGAAAGTGCAAGAGGAAGCACATAGACTCACCTGAGTCTGTCACCTCTGACACGGATTTAGAGGATTCCGAGGGTTCCCCGTTCCCCTTCTGAAGATGTCTCCTTTGCAGACATTCTAGAGATCCTGAAACAGAGGGGAAATTGGCCAGCCCTTAACCCTTCGGAGGATGAATCTGTGTATCTTGAGGCGTTTGGCTCTCGCCCTTCCACCTCCTGGGTGTCCCCCCCCTTTGACCCCCTCATGCAGGTGGTAGCTAAAAGGCTTGGGCGGCTCCTGACTCTGTGGACCCCACCCCAGGAGACCTTCAAAGTTTATCACAGCACCAGCAGATAAGCAATTTCTGACTAAGGGAGTTTCTGTGGATGCTATGGTGGTAGCTGCCGCCACTAAGAAGGAGCTAGCTGATCCTTCGGTGCCTGTCCATCCTCCTAACAAGGAATCTAGGTCTATGGATAGGTACGGAAAGTGGATGTTTTCGTCAGCGACCTTTGCTATCGTTAAGCTGAACTACCTCTGTCATTTCACTCGTCTTCAAAGAGACTTGATCAAGGAAGCGAGTGAGATGTTAAAGGATCCTACAGCTGCGGGTTTTCAGGATAAGATGAACGCTCAGCTGGCTACCCTAAATTCTATAGCTAACTCCTCCATGCGCCTCCTCTCATATGCGGCTGATGGAGCGAGCAGAGCCGCAGGGACAGGTGTGGCCTTACGGCATGCCTGGATGCGGCTATGCAATTTGTGGACCCCTTTAAAACATCTTTCACTAATTCCCGTTTGATGGATCATGCCTCTTTGGTCCTCAAGTGAAAGAAACCTTGACGAGGTGCGAGACGGATGGCAAAACTCTTTGTGCCGTCGGAGTCCGTTTTCTACTCCTTCTAGGCCTTACCCCAAAGGCCAGAAAAGTGGGAAAATGTGGTTCATAAACAATCTCAAGGGACTTTGCCTGGCCACAGAGTCGGTTCCCCTCAGAGGCAGAGGAGGGAACAATAATGGTAGGCGTCGCCCTAGGGGCAGGGGGTCCGTGAACCAGGGCAATCGAGAAACCTTTTCCGATAAGCCCTTCCAGCATCCCTGAGGTGTGCCCGACTGTCCACCTTCGAGGCAGTCGGGGAAGATTGTCACTGTACCCAGAAGCCTGGCGATCCCTAACTCAAGACAAGTGGGTACAGTCCATCATTTCCGAAGGCTATTCCATTCCGTTCTTTCGTATTCCAAATCAATCAAAAAAATCCCTTCCAGATGTTCCACCCGCTCAAAGGGATCAAGCAGCGTTGGAAATTTCAAAGTTGCTTGCAAAAAGAGCCATTCAGCCAGTGCCAGCAGACCAGCAAGGA
This sequence comes from Protopterus annectens, assembly GCF_019279795.1. NCBI lineage: Eukaryota > Metazoa > Chordata > Ceratodontiformes > Protopteridae > Protopterus > Protopterus annectens. Next base: position 461,882,127 of record NC_056750.1, read on the forward strand.
TCCGGAATCTACTCCAAGTTCTTTTTGGTTCCAAAGAAAACAGGGGACTGGAGACCCATTTTGGATCTCAGTATCTTGAACAAGTCAGTCAAGAAAACGAGATTTCGGATGGTCACGCTACAATCCATCCTACCCCTATTGGGAAAGATAAACTGGATGTGCTCTATAGACCTCCAGGATGCGTACTATCATATAAAAATGAACAGACGCTCCAGGAGATTCCTCCGCTTCAGGCTGGGAACCAGTCACTTTCAATTCAGAGCCCTGCCCTTTGGACTCACCACTGCCCCCCGGGTGTTTACCAAATGCATGGCAGTGGTAGCTTCTCACCTGAGACATCAAGGATTCCAGGTGTTTCCATACTTAGACGACTGGCTCCTCACAGCTCCTACCAAGCATCTTCTTCTAATAGCCAGAGACTACACCTTTCGCATTTGTCAAATGTTAGGTATCTCAATAAATTGTGAAAAGTCTGTTTTGTCGCCTTGTCGTGTTATTACCTTCATAGGCGCAAATCTAGATACAGTCAATATGTCTGCGAGACTGACAGACCAAAGAATAGCAGACATACGCAAACTGGTCTCCCTTCTCTTCCACAGCAACAGAGTCAAAGTCAGATTAGTTCTGAAAGTACTAGGGATTATGGCGGCTGCTATCCCTCTACTTCTATTAGCCAGATTTCACATGAGAATCCTTCAGTGGATGCTCTTCACACAATGGTCGTACCAACAACTTCCGATGTCCCACACCATTATGATTACGCAAACATGCAAGAATCATCTTCTTTGGTGGATGTCTTCCCCCCAGCTCTTCCTGGGAAGACCCTTTGTTCCTCCCCCTCCGGTTGCTACTCTGACAACGGACGCCTCCCTGATTGGGTGAGGGGGGGCATTATCAGGGCAGAACAGTCCAGGGCATATGGCAACCAGACGAACGCCACTTGCATATAAATGTTCTAGAGATGAGAGCAGCGCTTTTAGCGTTGCAAGCCCTTCAAGACTCTCTTCCCTTGGGAACGATAGCAATCCAGACGGACAACATGTCTGTAGTGTGGTATATCAACAAACAAGGCAGAACCAGGTCCTATCCCCTATGTTGAGAAGCACTCAGACTGTGGCAATGGGCGATTTCTTCTCAGCGGTTTCTGATTGCAACGCACATCCCCGGGAAGTCCAATCTTATTGCGGACAATTTGAGCAGAGCTATCCTCATGCCTCACGAGTGGTCTCTGAAAGATTCTATTTTGGAAAAGATTTTTCTCAAGTGGGGTCAGCCTTGCTGCGACCTTTTTGCTACTCCCCAAAACAGCAAGTGCAGAGATTATTTCACCCTATTCCCGTTACCAGGCCAGTCCAGCAGAGACGCTCTAGTCCAAGTTTGGCCCCGGGGACTTCTGTATGCATTTCCTCCCTTCCCACTAATCTCTCAAGTGATACAGAAAGCTATCGCTCAGAAGGCCTCATTGATCCTCATTGCTCCTTACTGGCCTCGACAGGTTTGGTTCCCCTTTCTACATCAATTTCTGTTGGAGCAACCTTGGCATCTGGACCTAGTTCCAGATCTCTTGATCCATCAGTCGGGTCAGTTACATCGTTCCCTCCCCTCTCTGAACCTCACTGCTTGGTTCCTCCAGTTCCAACCTTAGCCAGGCTTCCTCAAATATCTCACTCTGTTCGAGATATTTTGATAGCTTCCCATAAATCTTCTACTCGAAAGATTTATCTGAGTAAATGGAAACGTTTCGCCTTTTGGGCTCAAGGAAGGGACTTAGATCCTTTCACTGCTCCCATCCAAACAGTTCTAGATTTTCTAGCTGAACTTTTTCATGCAGGTTCATCTCCTTCTACTCTTAAAGTTCAATTGGCAGCTATATCTAACTTTCATGTGGGCATCTCAGATTCTGCCATCGTGTCCCACAAGCTTTGCAAAGCATTCTTGAAGGGAGTTTTTCTCCTTAAGCCTCCGATAAGAACTCCTCCTCCTTCTTGGGACCTTAATTTAGTTCTCACATCTTTAATTCTTCCCCCTTTTGAACCTGCAGCTTCTTGTTCAATAAAATTGCTATCCTGGAAGACTCTCTTTCTGGTAGCCATTACTTCAGCTAGAAGGGTCTCAGAACTTCATGCACTCAGCAGTCGACCACCCTATCTGTTGTTTCATAAGGATAGGGTATCCTTGCGGACCAATCCATCCTTCTTACCGAAAGTAGCCTCTGTGGCAAATCTAAATCAAGACATAGACCTCCCTGTGTTTTTTCCTAACTTTTCTAACAGGTCTGAACAAAAATTGCATTGGCTAGATGTTCATCGTCAATTGAGATATTATTTGGACAGGACCAAACAGATCAGAAAAACTGACCAGTTGTTTGTTTCTTATGCAGAAGGTAGAGAGGGCCTTGCAGTTTCTAAGGTATCACTCTCCAGATGGCTAACATCCCTGATTTCCTTTGTGTATGAAATTAGACACCAAATCTTGCCTAATAAACCTAAGGCTCATTCGACTAGGGCTTTGGCTACCTCTTTAGCTTTCCAAGACAGGCTGCCTATTGATACCATTTGTGCAGCAGCTACATGGGCTACTCCTCACACTTTCATTTCTCATTATAAGTTGGATCTAGCTTCTAGACATAGAGCTAATTTTGGTTCCACTGTTCTCAAGAGTCTGTTCCGATAGGCCACCCGGGACAAGGTGCTAGGGATGCGGTCCCATCCAGCAAGAATGAAGGCAAGATAGACAACTTAACATATAGAAGTTATGTTCTTACCATAACGTTCCATGTTAGTTGTCTTCTTCTCGCCTTCTTTCTTGCGTCCCACCCTCCTTCCCCCTAGCCTGGACAGACCTAGAGGAGTTTGATTGTGACCTCTCTTTCTTCCACCTCTATTGTATATATGTATATGCTATACTTTGCATATATTCCTTCATCAGTTTTCAGGTCACTTTCTTCCTTCCTTCCTTTTATAGAGGTGGTTTTTCCCTTTTCCAGTAGTTCTGGATTTATTATTGGCTGGGCCTAGCTTACAAACGAGATCTGAGGTAATACACGCCTAGCATTGTGGGATATAAGGGGAGCCTCGAGCCGGTGGAACCAACTCTCGAGCTTTTTGAGTGGCGAGTCGGGCGAGGTCGGCTCCGAACCCATCCAGCAAGAAAGAAGGCGAGAAGAAGACAACTAACATGGAACGTTATGGTAAGAACATAACTTCTATTTTCTTGATAACAACTCTAGAGCAGAAAAACTTTTAGCACAATGACTCAGGCAACAGAAAGTAGAAAAGGTTGTCGCCAAGCTTCGGGAGCCTGCAACAAGGAAGGTAACAAGAGATCCTGTAGAGGTATTAAAAATATTTTGGAAATTCTATGAAAGTCTGTATAAAGCGGAGAAATATGGAAATCAAGAAAAGGTACAAATGGAAATGTCTAAGGAAGAAATAAATATGCCAAGGTTAGAGGTTGATTAGACTCAATTACTAAAAGTTAGTATAGGAGGAGATGAGATAAAAATGGTTATGTCTAACCAATCCACAGGAAAGTCCCCAGGAATAGATGATATTCCTCTGGACGTTTTGAAGCCTGGAGGGGATTAATGATGAAGATCTGGAAGGTTTTTTAACATTATTTTAAGAGGAGGAGAACCACCAACATCCTGGAAGGAAAGCAGTGGCAGTTGTAATACCTAAAGACTATAAAGACCCATAAAGACTCATACAGGCCCATTTCGATACTAAACCATGATTATAAAGTGTTTGTCTATAATGGCAAACGTGATACCGGTGTGGTTTTGTGGAGGGGATGCAAACATTTGACAACATTAACAGAACATTGATGATCTTGAGGGAAACAGAATGTAAGAAAATACCAGTGCTGTTGGTGGGTCTTCTTGCAGAGAAAGCATTTGAAAGAGTATGCTGGGAGTTTACTAGCAGGGCAATAGAAGCATTTGCATTCCCTGATAAAATTATAAGGTTGATTTAGGAGGATATATGAGGGAACAGAGGTAAAAATTAAAGTGGGTGGTGAGTTCCTCTCTGATAAACCAGGCAGGGATGTCTTCTTTCCCCTTTGTTATTTGCATGATATTTAGAACCATTGGCAAAGAATATAAGGGACTCCAAAATTCAAGGATATAATTGGTATGATAGTCAGGAAAAGCCGGCTCTATTTGCACATGATAGTATTTATGCCTGATAAATGCAGAAAATGACATTTCAGTGTTGTGCAACATTTTGAGACCGTTTCAAATCTTTTTGGAATACAAAGTTAATGAAGCTAAAATAAAGGCAAAAGCTGTAAATTATGTACCTACACACAAATTGTTTCAGCAATATCCATATTTATGAGGACATGATAAAATAAAGTACTTAGGAGTATGGATTAAGATTTCTTCCGGTGTGGCAACTAAGGATATGTGGAAAGAGACTAAACAAAAGATAACACAAAAAACAAAAAATTGGAAGCTCCGTTTTATGGATATGGAGAGTAAGATACAAGCTCTGTTATCTGGATATGGATAGTAAGTTATTAGTCCTTTTAGCCTAAATCACAGGTCAGGCATATTTTCTATCAACTAGAGGAGAAGCTGTGGATAGCAGTTAATAAAGGACTGAAGGATTTTATCTGGGAGGGGAAGATGGCAAGAGTCAAGTGGGATAAGCAGATTCTTCCAATAGAACAAGGAGGTTTGGGATTACTCGATTTGAAGGGGTATTACAGAGCTACACAGTTAAGGTTCCTATGCATAGGACAAGCAGAAACCTATAAATCAAAGTGGAAAGAGATGATAATGAAACAAGGAGAGAATGGGATTTTGGATGCAGATCCTTAAGGAGAATAACAATAACCATACAGAATATTATATTCATAAAGCAGAAGAAATAATTCTAAAAACTAAGTCAGCACGGGAATGGAAAAAGGAGATTCTGCCAATAGGGATGACTGTAGCTAGGGATACAGGCAACAGGCAAGAGGGGGCTGGAATTTATGGGAGAAAACTAGCAAAGGAGCCCAAGGTATTGGGAGCATATAACTAGATCGGGAAAGGTAATAAAATGGGACGATGCTAAGAATTTATTTGGACTGCAGGTTAGAAATTGCCTTCTCTATCAAGGAATAGATATAAGAGTATATGCAAAGAGAAAGAGGGGGGGGGGGCTAAACGAAAGACCAGCACTGGTAGAGTTTTTAATAGAGTCTATAACAGAAGCTGCCATTAAAAAAGGAATAATTAGTAGAGCACATAAAATATTGTATGATAACTATAAGAGTCAATCAGAGCAGGTTGAGAAGAGAAATTGGATAAGCAATTCACAAAAAAAACAATGGGGATATATGTATGTCACCCAAATATGCAACAAAATCTAAAAAATTTAGGATTTTTGTTTGGAAATATTTGCATAGGTATTTTTATACCCTAGGTAGACTCTAGAAATTTTTCCTCAGATAGGCAGCAAATGTTGGAGAAGTGATAGGGAAGAAAGTGGTAATTGGGAACATATTTTGTGGGACTATAATGAATTGACAGACTTTAACGATTCCGTGCAGACTACTGTATCAGAGATACTGGGTGAGCAAATTGGTGTAGCTAAGGGAAATGATATTTCTAAGCTACGATACAGAATCAGAATTGCCTAGAAATAGAAAGGCCTTGCCGAGTCTAATTATGGTGGCTGCCAAAAAAGTAATTACTAGAAAATGGAAATCAGGGTAAACCAACTGTACTAGAAGTAGTGAATATAGTAACAGAGATAAAACAACTGGAATTAGGATCTTTAGAAAAATGTGGGAGCATGTTGCATAAAAAGAAAATGGGAATTGTGGAATCAATACATACAGGGGAGGAATGAGGTTTAAAATAAGGCAGGATTTAAATGAGCTATATAATGTTTGATTGACAGTGATTGGGTAGATTATAAGTGAGGTATAATGTCTGCAACTAAAATTATGTTAGTATAGTTTGTGATGTATAATGCTTGCAAGTAAAATTATATCACTATGGTTTGTTTTTACTTATATAAATGTATGATTGCCTATGTCATAAGCGATAATTTAATAAAGATGTATCGTCTTTAGAAAAAATTACTTTGATCCTCTAGGGAAAATAATCTGAAGACAGCTGGATACAGCAGGTTAAGTTTTGCACCTGCCTCTCGACGTTCCCTGATTGTTGTGAAAAATTTGATTCTGTTCTGCCTGGTGTACAGTGAATTATCATTTTCCACAAATATTCTGTTGTCTCCACTTTTTAATACTTCCCCCTTCTTCTGACGTTTTGTCATGATCAAGTATTTCTGCTGGTATGATTGCATCTTTACTAACGCAGGTCTTGGCTGCTTTCTCATGGACAAGGTTGGAGCATACGCTCTGTGCGCCCTTCCAGTTAACAAATTCTGCTGTAAAACACCAGTCCAGTTGCTTATTTGTGCTTTCATAAAATTAATAGTCTGTTTCTTCCACTGTCTGTGGTACAGCAGAAAATCTCAGGTTTTCTTTGTGCTGTGCCTTGATACTCTGCTGCGTTTGGGTGTGAGAAGCCTTACACTCAGCCAGCATTTTCTTCATTTCGGCCTCTGATTTTACAAGTTTTATTAGTTCATTTGAACAGCTATTTAAAGCTTCTAGTTGTCAAGCCTTTTGAGTTGATAAATTCATTGAGTGTTTCACTTATTTTAATCATTTCTGAGTGCATTTGACTTATTTTTCTTCTAAAATACTGGAAGCCATCTCTTGAACTAAAACTGAAGCTTAAACTGTCTTTTGCTGAACAGCTGCAGAATCCTTCAGAGGCAGCGATTTTGCTTCACCTTTTCTTGTTGATTTTTCTTTCATGTTCAACAAGTTTCTTTTTTGCTGGCATCCAGGCAGTGCACTTATTGGCCAGTAACTGATTTTTACCCCAAAAAAGATTTTCAGTAGCACTCGTTTTTTTCTCAGCTACTGTTTTTTTCTCAGTTAGAGTTGAAAATAAGGTGTTGACCAGTGTGCAACCATCTTGGAAATGTACATCTCATCACTTTTTGTCAGAGAGGCTCATGACAAAGGATGACAGACAAGAGGAAGGCAGGTTAAAGTGAAATGATCAGATCTGCCATTTAACTCTGGCTGCAGAAATAGGAATAACTTTCACAGAAGACATAACTTGCACAAGCCACTAAACTAGTTATTTCTTCCTACAAAAGAAACTTGTCAGACTGTGGATGATCCAAGCTCTTCCAGGATGTTGGTGTATTCTAAGTTCTTGCTTTATACATCGTTATCTATCACCTTTTAGGTTGTTTTTCTTTTCTTCTGCTTCCAAGGGAAAGTTTTTCCTTTTCCTGCTTTACTTGCGCCTTTGCCTAGGCAACATTCATAACTTCATTAAATAGTTTTTTTTCCCATGTGGATGGTTTAGTGATACCACAAACAACTGCAAAGAAAGGACCTTCAAAATTATTGTCACAGAAATTACTAAGTGCAGAGGAGCTGCTCTTTACTTTTTCATCTAAATCTCCTTAATCATGACCTTCTAAAACAGCTCACAGGGAATGTGGAGATTCATCTAAACAACAGTGAGAAGTGTCATATCACTCTCCTGAAAATTTTGCACAGCAGGTTCATCATTATATAACTGCTGCAGTAGCTTTAAGTGATAGCGGACTTCCAGCCAAGGATTGACCAGCATTCCAGCTTCCAAACCTTTAGGGCTCCTTCCATGTGCTGTAGCCCATGATATGCATGGGAGATGTTGAGTAAAAGTTAGATCTCCAAAACCTAAGATTGTCCTTGCTGCTGAAGAGTGTGGTTCTCTGCAGGCTTCAGTTGATTGATAGTTGACAAGCTCTCCATCTAAGGTGGTCATATAAGTTCCCTGTTGGGGATTACCTTCCTCACAGTTATTCTGTAGAAGAGTCTTTTTTTCTTTTGGTTAATTTAGCTTAAGGCAGTTCTGCCCTTTTGATTACTTTACTTAGGTTTCATTGTTGGATTTTTCTGAGGGAATTCCTGTTTTCTTACCGAAATACTATTTTACTTCAGAGGTTTTTCTATGAGGCTTATACTTGAGTTACAGGAATGGTCTGTGGTCATTTCTGTTGTGGAAAAAGTGTACTTTTTCTGTTTGGAATTATGACCGACCCTTCTCAGCTATGTTGACTACTTATCACACACTATTTTCATCTGTAAACCAGTCCTGACTCCCTGTGGGAATTTCTTAACGTTTTGGTAATTTTTAATCATTTTTGAGGAAAAGTGTACTACTGCTTATGAATTACTTCATTGTGAGGAGTGAGGTCAAGTATATTTGGTGTTAGTCACTAAAATATTTTACCTTAATAAAGTTAGTCAGAAGGTATCATTGATGGCTCTGCTGTCTCTCCTGTGAGACTCTTTCATGGCTAGAACATAGACCAGGGTCCCTCTAAAGATATTGATCTATCTGAGCCGCAAGAAGAAAAAGTTTGTCTGGAAGGCTTAGGTTTTTCTTGCTTCTGGCACAAATGGTGATTCTGTTGTGTTCAGTTGCACCTCAGACTACTCATCTTTTTCTCCTAGTCCCTCTGCTGTTCTTCAATGTGCCGTTATGGACTGGGGTCAGGTACATCTTTTGTGGTTGTACAGCTGCCTATGCTAGGAAAGGGAGAACCACCCTTGCAGGGTTTGTGGAAGTTTCTAGAGGATGCTGCTTCAGTGTACCACACTGATGAGACACTTCCCCAGGGTAGGGACCATCTGCAGAGCTGATGCTTTTTTGGGGATCTTTTAGTAATAGAAAACACAAGTCTAGATATTTTTTGTTTCATGAAGCAGGTAACTCTGAGTTTTGCAAAATGTTTGAGTACATTTTATCTTCCTCCTCTGAAGAAGACAAAAATAATCTATTCCCTATCAGATTCTGATTCTCAGCCTGAGGGACAAGATTTACATCGGGACTGTCTATTCTTCTTTCACTATAGGGTGGAGATTCTGATTCTGAAGAGTGCCTTTCCTCAGATTACCTTTCTGTAGAATGGTCTTTGTCAAATTCTGTAACCAAAACGAGTGCTTTTTAATATGAACAAAAAGATATATCAGAATTTCAGCAAAGATGATATGATTTAGTACAGGTAGATTTTCCTCAAACTGCACTGGTTCCACCTGTTTTGCCAGGCTTGGAGTATGACTTCTTGGCAACCTGCACTTTTCCTGACAAGTCAGCCTTCTGGTCCTAAAAAGTCTGATAAGTTGTATTAAGTGCTGTAGTCCAATAACTCTTTTATTATAATCCTAAGAGTGATCCTGCAGTAATTTCCTTATCAAATTTAACTGCTATTAAGTTTCTTTCTTTAGCTAGCTTATATCCTTTCTGACAAACTGGGAAATATTTTGTGTTAGCTTGATTAAAAAATGATTTCTTCTTCCACCCTGGCCTTCAGAATTGTGAACTGTCAGGCACTTGTCTAAGTTTTGCTGGCTTCTTATGATAACATAAGGAATTTAATTACTGATTTTTCTCCTTCTGATACTAAAGCTTGTATATTTTATGTGGTATCTGATATGTTTCAGGTAATCAAACATTCTGTGAAATGTATTTATTTATTTATTTGACATTTGTTAACCGGGTTAGTCCAACTGAGTCAAGGGCCTATTTTCAGTGGAGACCCGAGGAGAAAAGCTCCAGACAATTTACAATCATGTAACAGATAAGACAGGTACATAGTGTTCTAGTGTGCAAGCACATAACATAAACGGCACAGTAATCTGTAATACATTGAAAATACCATTACAAAAATATACAACATAAAAAAGGTGCACCCTGTATTTAAAACATAAGAGACATAGAATTAGAATAACTTTTGTGCTTTTAATACAGAAAGGTTAAAAAAAAAGTGTGCTTCTGACACTGCTGATGTTTCCAGAGCTGCTGTCACTGACTGTCTTGAGACGTCTGGCTTTGTTGCAGTCTCAAAACTTACCAGAGGATTAATAAAGAAATATTTATTTTGTCCATTTCTTTGCAGGGGTCCTTAAGGACTTTAAAAGGGAAAGTAAGTTTGGGATGTTACCAGATTTTTTAACTGTCCTTTCCAAAATTTCATAGAATTTTTTGTTCCATTTCAGGTTTCATTTTCAGAAAGTAGAGCATACATTTCTATTAAGGCTCAAGCAAACAAAATTTGAAAAACATGTAGTGGTAGGGAAATTTAAAGAAGAGAGTGGGACCTTCACAGAACCAAAATCAGCTTAAAAATCAGACTGGCTATATGTCCCCTCAAGATTTTCCTCTCTTTCACCTTGGCGATCATTTTCCCTTATTTAGACTGCCTGTTTTTTTTTTTTAGATTCTTCAAAGCTCATCAAGAATTGCTGGTTTGTGTAGTAAGTCAGTCTGGGATTTCAGATGAACAGAGAGAAATCTTTTCCCAATTCACCTGACAAAACAGCGTTTTGATAATGTCTTCTGGATGCAACACTTCATATGGCATTTATTCCACAAGATAAAGTGGGACGTTAAAAGAAGCAATTTCTGATATTTTCAAACCAGACTCTGGCATCTGTTAGAGAATACATCAGAATTCTATGGTTTATGGCTTCTACTATTCTCATGATTCCCTTGACAAGAGTTCATATGAGAAAGAATATGTGGTTTGTCAGATCAGTTTGGACTCATCACCAGCAATTTGCTGTTTTGGTAGAGTTAACATTTTTATCCTTGAATATCTTGTTTATAGTAACAGTTTCCTCAGGTAAGTGAGTTTTTGAGTTAAAACCAAACCATTGACCTTTCTTTACCTGGTATTTCATTATAAAGGATTTTACTGCTTATCAGCCCCTCCTTCATGCTGAGGTGCCTGAGGAGACTAATTTCATCAGACATTTTCCAGTTTTTTTCTTGCAGTACTTTAAGCAGATAGAGAATCTTCATATCTTCATGCATATGCACTGGTAGCTTAGGTTCCTTGTAGGGTTGCCTCCCATTCCATTTTAAGTAGGACATTCATAGTTTTTAGTTGATTGTCCCCTGTCCCACTACAACAAAGAGTGGGACATGAAATTATGCACTTTGAGTTTTTTTCTATTTTTTTGGACATAAATAAAGAAACATAATTTTTTGCGATGTTCTTGCTATTCTTTTATACTCTTAACTGAATAGTCATTAAATGGGAATACTTTGCTTCAAAGAATGACAAGGAGGATATACCTTATAACCTGCTTTGATTGGCTTATTCATTTAGTGAGCTTATTAGGCGTACTCTTCTTGTGTCATTCCCTGAAAGCTTTGTCATTTAATGGACGTTTATTTTGTTAACCCATTAGTAAGCAAGCAAAATGTTAGGTAGGAAATAGAATAAAAGATAAAAGTTAAGAGCCACTAGTACTTTGAATTGATGGGGACATTGAGAACCATTACAGAAGTGTCAGGGACAAAGTCAAAAGTAATGGGAGGGCAAAGGCCCAAAATCAGGTACAATTTTAAATATTACTCTACTTTATTAAACAAGTTAATATAGCAGTGGGTTTTACAATCACAAGAGTTCATAGTTTGTAGTGGTTACGTATGAATGAGGTCTTATGAAGTGCCAAAGGTTTTTCAGCAAACGGGGGAAAAAAGTTCCTTTTCTGGGTAATGGATTGCAGCATAGCAAATAATTATTCTCCTCCAATGTGTATAGATACTGAAGATTCTACTAAACTTTGGTATCCCTGTTTGTGAAAATTAGAGTAATGATACAAACCATTCTTTGGAAGAATAAAAGTCCTAGAATGGTCTGGAAAAAAACCCACATGGGGGGGGGGTTGTTTCCCTGGTCCCTAGTTTTACTGGAGGGCTGCCCAGTGTTTCTTTCTCTGGACTTCAACAAGTTACCATATTTGCTCAGAAGAATATAGACCAATTGGTTTGTCACATAAGAGATCAGTGTAGGAATCTAATGCTGTGAGAAAGGCCAAAGGATAGGGCCTCTGTTGTTTTTGACTAAAAGCAGTAGGAGTCTGATTTGGTCTTTTAACAAGCTGGAGTTCAAAAGAAGAAAGGTTTCTCGTACTCTAGTGATGTATTATTTAAAGAAATATTAAGATTCTTTGGTCTTGTTAACCTGGGATCGTTCCCATAATAAATTGATGATCATATACAGTAACCATTTGATGTTTTGGGACTCATTAGTGCAAGTCTAGGAATAGCAACACTGAATGACCAAAAATGTAAACTTACACGTACTAACTCTGAGAATGCTATTTCTTAGGGTATTCCGTTTACTCAGAGGTATTGTGATCCCAGAGTTGGCATATATAAGTTTGGACATGCAGAGAGCTTGTCCCCCTGCAAAGGATAGCACTGATGATCAACAGGGCATTTGCTATTCTCTTGTATTTTCAGATTTTTTTTTTAATTCGTGTCTCACTTACGTGTTTCAGAATTGCATTTAGGAGTGTCTCATATTATCCAGTCTATCTCCTTCATTGATAGAACTGTTTGCCTCCAGATTCCAACAATACCTATGTCCCACATTGCTGTGCTGCTCCCTGGTAACTATAGATCTCATTTGATAACATTTGTACAGTTTGACCAGATAAGTCTTGAACTATAGCTATTATAATATTCCCCTGCATTTTGGTTAGAAATGGTCTTATTTAGAAATAGTTTTTTGTAGTGCCTAGAATTTGAGTTCATATGTTCATAGGTGTTTAATAGGCTAATGACCACAAGGGCCTTTTTAAGCCTAGCCATGGATCCCAAATATCTGACAAGTTCTGGTACACTTGATAAGTGTAAGCAGGGGCTTGGGAGATGAAACATTTACAAGCAGGGTCCTGGCAGATGAACCATTTACAGGTTGTCTGTGTCCGTTAGACACGTAAGTGCCAAGCCAGGAATGAATTTCCTGTTCCCCATCCAGTTGTCCAAGTTGCACTTGAATTGGCTTAGGGAGGAACTTTGTTTCACATGGATGGGGAGCCTGTTCCAGAGATGGGGTAGTCTCTGGGATACATACCTGTCTGTCCAGCAGGTCCTATTTATATCAAAGGCAAGGTTTAAGTCTTCAGAATGGGTGATTCTGGTGCTGTTGGTTTTGCTGATCTGCAGTAAGTCCATCAGAGTGGGATCTGACAATGTTGTGTATGCCAGGCATAGACCTCCCCTTAACAGCATGCAGGAGACAGAATTCAGGGATAGGGCCTTGAGGCATAGGACATTTTACTTATGCCATGTATTCCTTTAATGAGGAACCTCTGTGGATGGTTATTTGTTGGATATGCTTGGTTAGGTACATACCAAAGGGGGCATTGTACTCAATGATAGGTCTGATGAATGCCAAACACAGTGGAACAATGACTTCCTTGAAGCTAGATGCCATACTTTTGTTTACAAGTTCTGCAGCATAGAATGATTTCCTCACTGCTGTAAACACTTGATGGTCTAAGGCTAGATTACTGTCTGTGTTCATAGGTAGGTACTAGGCTTTCTGCCCGAAGGCATTTATAAGCCTAGCTGGAATGTGTTGGCTTTCGTCACCCCCTTAGATTAGTTCCCCGTGCCTTTGTCCAGCAGAGCCATTGAAGTGATCCCCGGGGTAAACTTTCTGTTTCCCATCCACTCGTCAAGGTTCCTCTTGAAGAGGGTTAGCGAGGAGCTCTGCCTAATGTAGTTTGGAATCTTGTTCCAGAGCATGGGAAGTCTCTGAGACAGGAATCTATCCCTCCAGCATGTCCTATTTATTGTTGTGGTGAGGTTTAGATCCCTGGAGTGTGTGGCTCGAGGGGATATGGTTTTCTTTAGGTGGAGCATGTCCATCAATTCTGTGTTGGACATGGCCTTGTATGTCAGGCAGAGATCACCTCTGAGTAGGCGGTATGCAACCAAGTACAGCTGGAGTTTCTTCAGTCAAGCTGCATAGGTCATCTGCTTGAGGCCAGTGATCCTCTTGGTGAGGTACTTCTGTGGTCTTTTCAGTTGTTGTAGGTGTCTTGTAAGGTACATCCCAAATGGGGCATTGTACTCTATGATGGGTCTGATGAGTGATGCATAGAGGGGCCCAATGACCTCTTTCGATCTGGATGCAAACCCTTTTGTGATTAGGTGGGCCACATAGAAGGATTTTCTAACCACTTTAGCAATGTGATTATCAAAGGAGAGGTTATTATCTACTTGAGTCCCCAGATCCCTTATTATGTCTTCCGTATTTAGGGGCTACCACCTATGTGGTAGTTTGTGAGTACTTTGTTTTTTCCAAAGGGGATGACTATGCACTTTTTGGCATTTAGCTTGAGGCCATAGTTTTGACACCAGGTATCTGTCTCAGTGAGACCCTTTTGGAGGATGTCTGTGTCAGCTGGAGAGTCAGTTATAGCCCCTAGTTTGTAGTCGTCTGCGAACTTGGTCAGCCATAGTCCTCCTGTGGTTGCCTGTACCTCTGAGAAGTATATGCCGAACAGGAGGGGTCCTAGGACTGAGCCCTGGGGAACGCCACTTGTAACTGGTTTAGAGTCAGACCTAGTTCCTGCAACTCTTACCATGTGGGTTCTGTCCGTGAGCTAATTGGCAACCCATCTCGTGATGTAGGGGTTTATGTTCAGGCTGGTGAGCTTGTCTATAATACCTGAGTGGAGAATGGTGTTGAAGGAGTTTGCAAGGTCTAGGTAGGCTGTGTGGCCCACCTTTCCCTCGTCTATAGCCTTGGTAACTGTCTCAAAGAAGTCCACCAGGTTTAAGAGGCATGATCTGCCCTTAACAAAGCTGAACTGGGTAGGGTCCAGTGTTTGGAGGTTTCCAGTGTCTCTGCTAATGAGATTCATGATGATGCACTCCATAGCTTTGCAGACCAAGCTAGTCAGGCTTATAGGGCGATAGCTCCTGGGGTCCGTTGTGGCTCCACCTTTGTGGAGTGGAATAACCGTTGCTGTGCTCCACTCTGTGGGCACGTAGCGTGTGGAGAGGCTGAGTTTAAACCATGTGTTTAGGTGAGGGGTTAGTTCATCTTTGAGCTCGTGTAGGACGCAGGCTGGGACAACATCCAGTCCCATTGATGCTGCGTTTTTGGCTTTGGAGAGGGCTGTTTTAACCTGAGTGTCTGTGATTTCAGGGGCACTACATTCTTCTGGTATAGTTATGGGCCCTTTTAGGGGTGAGAAGGGGGTGAAGTTTGCACTGAACCTGTCTGCCAGGATGTTGGCTATATCGGTCGGTTCAGTGTGTTTTGTGCCATTCTGCACCAACTCCGAGCAGATCTGAGAATTGCCACTTAGATTCTTGACATAGCTAGAGAATGCCTTGTGGTTATCTTTGGAGTCCATGGCAATATTTCTTTCGAAGCTAGCCTTGGATGATTTTATGAGGGAACGTAGTTTCTTGCTGATACTGATCAGGGATGTCTTCCCTTCTTGAGATTTTACTCTTTTCTGTACTAGTTTCCTCTTTCTATTGTATAGCTTGTTTATGACAGGGGTCCACCAAACTGGTTTCCTTTTCTTGGAGGAGTGAGTCTTGGTTTTGTTTGGGATAGCACAATCCATGCATTCTTGTAGGTGCCTGTAGAGTGCATTAGTAAAGGATTTTGCAGCTTGGACAGCGTTATCCTTTAGCATGGGGGCTTTGAAACTTCCCACCTCAGTCTTACGTAACGTGAAGTTTGCTTTTGAAAAGTTTTTCACGGTGGTTTCTTTGACCAGGGGTGGTGGCGGAATGTGGATATCCAGAGTGATTAGTTTATGGTCAGATCTAAACAGCGAGGGGTTGACTTCCAGTGTGGAACACCGGTCGCCCATGTTGGTGATGACCAGGTCCAATATGTTGTCACTTCTGGTGGGGGTGTTAAACAGTTGATCCAGGGTGTTTGAGTTTATAAATTCTAGAAAATGTTGGGCAAGGGAGTTTGTGCTTGAGTAGTTCTCCCAGTTAATGTTTGGGTAATTGAACTCACCCAATATCAGGGTGTTTGGTAGGACCTTTATGTTTTCCAGTGTTTCCAGGAATGCGGAGTGGGGGTCCTGGGACATGGTGGGTGATCTGTAGCAAGCTATAATTTGAATAGTAGTATTGCCCATTGTTAGTTGCACCTGAATGATCTCTGAAGCATCATGCTGTGCCACTAACCTGGAGGTGTGGGTATCCTTGATGAATATGTATACTCCCACACCTTTTGCATTTCGGTCCGGGTTTTGTGGCTGAAATGTATGGTATGAGTTGTAGCCTGGTAGTGCTGGGGTGCTCTCTGGAGCCTTAAACCAGGTTTCTGTTACAGCACATATATCGATTTTCTCCATACTGAGGAGTGCCTCGAGTGTGTGCATTTTGAGATTTAGACTTCTGGCATTGAGTAGCATTACCCCCAGTTTTTTGTCACTTGAGCTGTTTATGGTGGTGGGTTTGTCTTTTGAGCCTTGCCTAAAAAAGGCACTATGGGGGTGGCAAGAGCCTTGGCCAGTATTCGAAAGCCTAAGGGTGACAGGTGTAAGCCATCTCTAGCGGCTTGTCGAGCATGTCATCCCAGGCTGACAGACACTGGATCCCCTTTGAATGACACTAGAAGCTTAGCCAATTGTTGAAATTGTGTTTGTGTCCCCAAATTCCTAACTACTGGGTCAGCTCGAAGAGGTGTGTTGTCAATAGGATAGGTACCAGGGGTGGATGACTTCGCTAAGGATACTATTATGCATTTCTTGGCATTTCATTTTAGTCTATGACTGTGACACCAGTATTTTGTCTGTGTCAGCCCTTCCTGGAGAACATTTGTGTCGGTGTGGGATTCAATGACCGCTCCTAATTAGCAATCATTTGCAAATTTAGTCAGCCAGAGACAATTAACATTGGCCTTGACTTCATAGAAGTAAATGCCAAAAAGGAGTGGTCCATGGACTATATCTGGTTTTCTCACATCTGTCTTTTTGGACTGTCGGTAATGGGTGATCCCATGTGATGTCATCATTTTCTTTGATATTTTGTGGCTCACTTTTCTATTGTTTTTCATCCACTTCAGTACAATAATGTTTGCACAGTCCCCATTGCAACAGTCTTGCCACATTATTATGCCTTTCAGTATACAGTCCTTCTGCCATTAGTGTGTCACAACCAGCAACAAGGTGTATGATTGTTTCCAGTTCTGTTTTACAAAACCTACATTTACCAGTTTCTCCCACATGTTCAATGGACTTTGTAAACCCACGTGTACGTAGTCCACTATCTTGGGCCACCAATATAAACCTTTCATCTTTTTTCATCTTTTGGTTTGCATTCATCTCCCCTTAAACATTCCTGCATTTGATCTTGATCAACATGAGGTTATCCTAAAAATCTTCTGTACTTGTAACTATATTTATGCATTTTCCACATTTCTTGCCTTCTCATCTGATCCTTCACCTTATATTCTTTCTTTTGTTTTTTTGGCACATTCTGTTGCCTGATTTTTATCCACTTCTGGCTTGATTTCCATTCCCGCTTGACACCGATATGCTTCTGCTACACTAAGCAGGGAAGTTATCTTAAATTTATTCTCCTCATGTTTCAAAACTTTCACTATGTTTGTGTCTTGTGACGTCAGCAGATATGTATACAGTCCCACGATTGCAGAGCTATACATGTAATCAATTTCAAGGGGGCCCATACCTCCTTCAGAATGGGGAATATATAATCTTGGTATGCACTGATTTTTATAAATCATTTGATGAGCTAGAAGCACCCTTCTTGTTTTCCTGTCTAATATATCCAACACCTTTTGGGGCCAGTCAATTACTCCACAACTGTAAGTTAGGACAGGAAGAGCAAACTGGTTTATAGCTTGAATTTTGTTCCTAGATGTCAGTGGTGTTTTCAAAATTAATTTAAGTCTTCTAAAATATTCCTAAGTTTTATTCATTTTTGTTCATGTTTTATTGTTGATCCTTCATCAGTTCCCAAATATTTATGCACACCCTCTTGCTCCAGTTTTTATACCACATTCTTGTCCCAAACTGATGTTTTCTTGGTGCTGCAGCTTTCCTGCTTTAAAGGTTGATTTTGCACATTTATCAAGACGAAATTACATTCTTGTATCATCTGAAAAAGTTTTGACTACTTGCAGTTGTGCTTTCAGTTCCTCATCTGATGAGGTATACAATTTTAAATCGACAAAGAGAAGATGAGAAGTCTTTACACTTAGTTGTTTTCTAGTAGGCAAATTATAGCCATGGCCTTATCAGTTAAGTAGACAGCTTAATGGGTTAAGGGCAAGACAGAATAGCAGCGGTGACAGGGAGTCACCCTGAAATATTCCCCTTTGAATTTTTTATCCCTGGAATAATAATTTGTCCTTGATTATGGCTTAAATGCAAAGTGGTTTGCCACTGTTTCTTGGTCACTGTAATGTAATCAATCGGTGTAGGGTGTGTCATACAATTTTAAGCACTTTTTTATCCATGAGTATGGGATACTGTCAAATGCTTTTTTGTAGTCCATCCATGCCATACTTAGATTGTTCCCCTTTTCACAGCTCTCAACTCCAGGCTAGTTGCTCAGCATAATGCATCCGAGGTTATCCAAGTGCAACTAACTCTGGGCAAAACTACAATTCAAATTGTAGCTTGCTACAGATCCCCCACCATGCCCCAGGATTCCCACTCCTCTTTTCTTGATGTACTGGAAAATATTAGGGTTCAAACAGACACCCTAACAGTGGGCGACTTCAACTACCCCACCATTAACTGGGAAAACTACTCGTGTACCAACATCTTTGCTCAACGCTTTCTGGAATTCATAAACTCCAGTGCCCTAGATCAACTTATCTACACCCCCACCAAGGGCAACAATATCCTAGACCTAGTCATTAGAAATGAGTGACCGGTGTTCCACACCTGAAGTCAACTCCTCGTTGGTCCGATCCGACCATAAGCTTATCACCCTTGATATCCACATCCCGCCCCCACCCCATTAAGGAAACCACAGTAAAACATTTCTCCAAAGCCAACTTCATGCTTCCTAAGACAGAAGTGGTGAATTTCATGACACCCCTGCAGATGGACAATACAGTTACAACTGCTGAATCCTACACAAATGCACTCTATAAGCACTTACACGAGTGCATGGATCGTGCTATCCCAAACAGAACTAAGACGCTATCCTCCAAAAAAGGAAGCCAATCTGGTGGTCCCCTGCCATAAGCAAACTGTACAACAGAAGGAAGAAACTGTTGCAAAAGAGAGTAAAATCCCATGAGTGGAGGATCTCCCTGGTCAGCCTCAGTAAGAAGCTGAGATCCCTTATAAGATCCTCCAAAGCTAGCTACGAAAACAAAATTGCCACTAAATCCAAAGACAACCACAAAGCATTCTATAGCTATGTCAAGAATCTAGATGGCAACACCCAGATCTGCTCTGAGTTACAGCACAAAGGCACGAAAATTACAGAACCAACTGATATTGCCAACATCCTGGCGGATAGGTTCAGTGCTAACTTTACCCCCGTTTCACCCCCTAAAGGGCCCATATCTATACAGGAAGAATACAGAGTCCCTGTAATCACAACTACGCAGGTAAAAGGTGCACTCTCTAAAGCCAAAAACACAGCATCCATGGGACCGGACAACATCCCAGGCTGCATTTTACATGAACTTCAGAACGAATTGGCTCCCCACTTAAGCACCATGTTCAATAATGGCCTCGCATCAGGCTTTGTGCCCACTGAATGGTGCACAGCAACAGTTATCCCACTCCACAAAGGGGGAGCCACCACTGATCCCGGGAACTATCGACCTATTAGCCTGATGAGCCTGATCTGCAAGGCCATGGAACGTATCATCATGGAACTCATAAACAAAGACATTGGTAAACTCCAAAGTCTGGATCCCACCCAGTTCGGGTTTGTGAAAGGCAGATCATGCCTTCTGAACCTGATCGACTTCTTTGATGCAGTCACCAAAGCCGTGGATGAGGGTAAGGTCGTTCACACAGCCTATCTTGACCTCGCCAAGGCTTTCGACACCATCCCCAATTCTGGAATTATAGCTAAACTCACTAAACTAGGTGTAAATCCCTACGTCACAAGATGGGTTGCCAACTGGCTCACTGACAGAACCCACACTGTAAAAGTTGCAGACTCCAAATCCAACCTCAAAGCAGTGACAAGTGGAGTACCACAAGGTTCCGTCCTGGGACCTCTCCTGTTTGGTTTCTACTCCTCTGAAGTTCAGGCTAACACAGAAGGTCTCTGGCTAATGAAGTTCACAGATGACTGCAAACTAGGAGCCATAGTCAAGTCCCCAAATGATGTGGACATCCTACAGAAGGGCCTCACTGAGGCAGATGCCTGGTGTCAGAGCCATGGCCTCAAGCTCATTGCCAAAAAGTGCAGCGTCATCCCCTTTGGTAAAAACTCTGTACCCATGAACTACCACATAGGCAGCAATCTACTTAACACCGAATATGTGATGAGACCTTGGGACTCAGGTGGACAGTAGTCTCTCCTTTGATAGTCACATCTCCACATTAGTCAGGAAGTCCTTCTACGTGGCACACCTCATCATAAAAGGGTTCTCATCCAGGAAAAAAGAGGTCATTGTTCCCCTCTACTCGTCACTCATTAGACCCATTATAGAGTACAACTCCCGTTTTGGAATATACCTCACAAGACATCTGCAGCAGCTGGAAAGGCCACAGAAGTACCTCACAAAGAGGATTACTGGCCTCAAACAAATGCCCTACACTGACCGCCTCAAAAAACTCCAGCTTTACTCCATAGCATATCGCCTACTCCGAGGTGATCTCTGCCTAACATATAAAGCTATGTCAAGCCCAGAGCTACACCTAAAGAAATCCCAGTCCCTCCGAGCTACATGCTCTAGGGACCTAAACCTTGTTACCACAATAAACAGGACATGCTGGAGGGATAGATTCCTGTCCCAGAGACTTCCTATACTCTGGAACAAGTTACCCATCTATGTCAAGCAAAGTTCTTCATTAGCACTCTTCAAGAAAAATCTTGATGAGTGAATGGGAAATAGGAAATACACCCCGGAGATCACTTCTGTGTCTCTGCTGGACAGTGGCACAGGAAAATAACTTTCTTGGGTGGCGTAAGCTATGGAACCTTGCTGGCTAGATTTACGTAGGCCCTTGGGCCGATAGCCTAGTACCTACCTATGAACCTATGACTTTATTTAACAACAAATGATCCTTTGTTCCATATGACTTTCTTTTATTGCTCTTTTGTTCTATTGCCATAATTGAATTTTCTTCTAAATGACTATAAACTCTGTCGGCATCAATTCCGGTGTATAGTTTATATGTCATCAGAAAGCAAGTTATCACTGTATAATTTTTTAGTGTAGCTTGCAGGTTCACTCTTAAGTAGGAGCATTGTTTTACCTGTTGTTAACCAAGCTGGTATCTGTTCAGGGTGTGCAAATAAATATTTCTTAGTCATGGCTAAATCTTCATGCAGAGATGTTAATACTTTTAACCAGAAGTTAGGTACTGCATCTGGACCTGGGGTTTTCCATTTAGAGGCTTTTCTTAACTTTGTTTCAATCTCTCTGGCTGTTACTCCATACCATTTCATATCCTGTATCTTTAAACTTCTTATTTTTTCTTTTACTTCTTCTGTCCATTTAGCATCTTTGTTATGTTCCACAGGATCTTCATAAATACTTCTCCAAAATGTATCTATTTCTTCTTTTTTTTTGGTGGTCTTTCAATTCCTTTTGCCTTGTTTCCCAATTCTCTCTCAAAGTTTTTTGGGTCGTCAATAAATTGCCTTAGGAGGCCAAATTTAATTCAAATGTGGCTTTGGTAGACTTTAGTTATTGTCTGAGTTTGTTTAGTTTGATGAGAGTGCTTTCATTCCTACTGGGTGTTGCACCTGCTAATTTTTGCCATGATTTTCTTCCTTCTGCTGTACAGCCTATTGATTTTGTGATTCCAGCAGGGTGGTTTTTTTTTTGAGTTATTCTTGTACTTCTTCATGGTGGGTACAGCTGCCTCTATGCAGCTGTTAACATGCTTGTATAGGGTTTCTGTGAACAGTTCTGCATAGGCAGCAGTGTTATCAGGATTTATGGGGGCTTCAGATTTTGCCAGGTTATCACTTAATAACAGGAAGTTAGCCTTAGAGTCGTTCCTGAATATTCCAGTGATAGCTGGGGTCCAGGCTTTATTTTTACTTCAAAGGAAACCATTTTGTGGTCTGACTTTACCAGAGAAGACATTACACGTGTGCAGCACTCTCCCATATTAGTGAGGACCAGATCCAGTATGATTGCACCCCTGGTTGGTGTATTGATGGTCTGGTCCAGGGAGTTTGTGTTTACAAAATCCAGGAATCTGTCTGTCCGTATGTTTGGTGTTATATGGGAATCCCAGATAATAATGGGGTAATTAAAGACACCCATGAGTATGGTATTGGATTGAATGGTGAGTGTTTCCAGTAAGTTTAAATATAAGGTATGGGTTTCCTGGAGCTTGCAAGGAAGTTGTATTGGATTTTGCCTATGGTAGTTTGAACATGGAGTAGCTCAATTACATTGTCCTGTTTGACCAGCATTGAGGTATATTTATTTCTAATGTAAATCAAGACACCTCCACCTTTAGTCCCTCTCTGTGTAGGAACTGGTCTAAATGTGTGGAAGGCATTATAATCTTGCACTGTCGGTGTGCTCTTTGCGGCTTTAAACCATGTGTCAGTGACCGCACAGACATCTGCATTCTCTAGGGTGCAGAGAGCTTCTAGGGAGTGGAGTTTTTTGTTTAGTCTCCTAGCACTGAGCAGTAATACCTTTAGATTTTCTTGGTTTTGATTTGCTATGTCAGAAGTACTTTTAGTTTGGCATTGCCTAAAAAAGGCACTCTGGAGGAAAACAGTGTTTTAGCTAATAAAATCTTGAGGGGAGAAGTGCAGACCATCCGTGGCAAAGCCTTGCTGACAAGTATTGCACCCCCTTAGAATGACACCAGAAACTAATCCAGTTATTAAACTCATTCATCTTTTGTTCGTATAGTGACATCATCCTTGGAGAAGGTAAAATGCAGTTCAGTGCTAGGCTCATACCAGCCTGGGACACTTATTTCGAGAGCTGCATGATTTCTGTCTTCATATAGTCTAGGGAGGTACGTCTCAGGTTATTTGCACCCACATGGACTGTGATTGAGTCATACTGGTACTTGTGGTCCAGTGACCTGAGTGCATGTGTAATTTGGCGGATACTGGCCCTTGATAAGCAACTGGCTTTGACTTTCTCTTTACTCAGTCTGGTGAGAGGGACATCAGAGAATCTCAAGATGGAGTCTCCAATGACCAGAATGTTGGATTGTGTGGTGGCTTGCCTTATGGGTTTAGACTTAGAGGCTCCATGCGATGTGACTGTATGTGTTGATGTGAGTGTAGTTTTGAGAGAGTGCATTCAGGGCTGCTGAGGGCATTTGTTGTGTACTTCATCTTGGAGGTCTTTGGGGTTTAGGAACGTTACACTTAAGTGCCTCAGCATATGTGGGTCTGTGTGTCTGCTTTGAAGTGTGTGTGATGGGTGCAGAGTGTGTACTACTGACAACCTTATTGACATTAGTACTTTTATGAGAGAGCTTTGCTTCCAGTGACATTGTGTAAATACATCTCTCACATACTATATCAATTTGTTTGAGAATTAACTGGTTGTCAGTAAACATGAAGCAATTTCTACATTGCCTGAGGATGCCCATATCCACCAAGCTGGTAATGGAGATAGTGGAAAAGTTCATATCTATGGCAACAGACCCTTTTTATTGACTAGACAGTTGGAGTGAGAATATAAAGCAGTGTCAGGAGTATCTGGTTTGCAACTCTGTAGACAGTGCCTGTCACTGCAAACTAGTTGTCATGTGTGCAACTAGGTATTGGTGAAATTTTAATTGTGTTTTTACAGGAAAAATGTCAGTCAGTGTGTCTGTGTCTATACAGGGCACTGCCAAACACTTGAGAAACTAATAAGTAGACCCTGAAAATTTAAGGATGAAGTATTTCAACAGCTATTCTGAAGTTAGAAACAAATCAAGCAGTACTTAACTGAAAACAAAGATTTAGCTTGTCAAGAATGATAAAAATGAGGGAGTTGCATGAATAGCTACTGCCTGGCTGCTACTAACACTGGTCTCACTACAGCTTCACTCTGCTGGGATACAATGCTCCTTTGCCTCTCTCACTAGAAGCAAAACATTAGCCCCAGTCCCATGATGAGAAGCAGGCAACAGCCTGTTTAGTGATCCACAGCCTTGTCCCAGATGATGCAAGGGTCTGTAGGCTTGTTGTAACCTTTTCCTGGTAGATACCTTGAATACCAACCCGACTAATAAGGAATGGCAAGCACAGACACTCACTGCCCAACCAGAAGTAGTCAGGAATCAGTGTACTCTGCTCCTTCTCTCTCACCAGCAGCAGAATATAATCACAAACTCCAAGGTGTCACCTATGAGGCAGTTATTAGGCTTTCTGGTGGTCAGCAGTCTCCAGGAAGTAATGTCCCTGTGCTCATTCTCTCACCAGGTGAAAACAGAAGCACTAATCCTAATACGAGGCAGAATGTGGGCTGTCCAGTAATTGGTGGCCTTTCAATAGACGTTGCAGATTTTAAAGATAAGATGGAAAAAGATGGTTAATATCCTAAGTACTGCAGTGTGCACTACACAATTAGATATGAAAATGGGGGTAACTAAGCTTTAGCTCTCTAAGTGGAGAACCACTAATTTTAACAGAGAAAGATTGAAAGGGGGTGTGCACTTTGCATTCTGGATTCTACGGAATACAGTGAGATGGCCAATAAATGTAAA
Source organism: Protopterus annectens (assembly GCF_019279795.1). Lineage (NCBI taxonomy): Eukaryota > Metazoa > Chordata > Ceratodontiformes > Protopteridae > Protopterus > Protopterus annectens. Next base: position 461,906,841 of record NC_056750.1, read on the forward strand.
TAGTTGAAAGGGAGTGATTTCACAAAATGATTTTGTGCTTAATCACAACAGCCAATTGAAGGGAGAGAGAATGAGATATGTGGGCAAATTAATGTAAGGGGCACTCAACTAGAAAGACAGCTGAGTTTAATAGCACAACAGCACCAGGGTGGGAGGGTGAGTAAAATTTGTGTGTGACTGACAAGAGACATGGCTCTGGTCTCTTTCCTAGTTTTAGTATGCAGAATACAAGTAAAGCACAGTGTAGAGAAAACAAGTCGCAACATACAAAATAGTTGAAGGCAGTGAAGTAATACAAAATGCAATAAACCAAAAGCAAACTAACCTTTCCCACACAGCAAGTTGTAGCAGAGTCTGGGTGAGCTTTTCCAGTAAAGCTCTGGAATGTTTTATTTTCCATCTTGAATAGAAGGTTTTCTTCCCAGCTCCAGCCTTAGTTCACAGATAATTAACCCATTCTGTCTTCTGTTTGACTCCTTAATTGACCTGTTCTAATTTCCGTGTGACTCACAGGAGAGAGACAGCTATGGTCTCTTTTGCAGTTGTAATATGCAATTGAAAGCAGAATACAAGTAAAACACAGTGTAAAGAAAACAAATCACAGCACACAAAATAGATGAAGGCAATAAATTAATATAAAATACAAGAAAGCAAAGGCAAACCTTTCCTTCACATGAAGTTGTAGCAGAGTCTGGGTGAGCTTTTCCAGTTTTCAAGCCATTTAAATTTTTATCCCTCTTCTCTCCCATCTTGGACCCTTTTTGGGACCTTTTGTTAACAAAACAAGTGTTTAAGTGCATTTAGTATTGCAGATTTGGTGGTATAGGTATTTAGGAGTTAATTATTGTTGTTGCTGTTTCCTCTTCTTTGTAGCTACTTTTGAAGATGGAAAAGACCTCAGGTGTCCACAAGTGTGGTTATTGAGACTGTTGCATATTGTCCCAGTAAACCCATGACCTCTGAGTTGTGTTCCTAAGGCCTGATTACCTCAACGAGCCATATGAGAGATGCAAGTCCTTCAGCCGAAGCACATTAAAAAGGGGTAAGGGGTTAAAAAAATTACTCTGAAGGGCATTCTTTCCCCAGAAGAATCTGGGAAGGAAGACAAAGAAAAAGACAAGAAAAAGAGAAAAGGACTGAACAGATCTCAGATAGTAGATCTTCTTCACATAAGCTACCAAGGATGGAGACTTAGATTTTGCTCATTATGATTGCCAAAGTTTCCAGGAGGTTCTACTACTTTTAGGTTAGAATAAGCCGCTACCAGTTTCAATCTCTGTCATTTGACCTCACTACAGTTCCCATTGTTTTCATGATATATGTTGTAGTAACTGCCTCTCCCTTGAGGCTTCTGGGAATTTCAGTATTCCCTCACCTGGACAACTTGCTCCCAGTCTCTACCTCCCGGGAATCCTTTATAGAAACAAGGAATTACTTTTCTCCAACTTTGTCTGTCCTTAAGAATTTTGATAAACAAAGACAAATCACAATTAGAACCTGCAAAAAACCTGTTTGTCTGATACCCTCTGGACACAATGTACAAAACAGGCAAGCTCCCTCAGTATCACATCCTTCCATTTCAGTCTTATGACACTCCCCCCTTACGCAGCCCTGCCAGCTTACTTAATACTCAAATTATTGGGCATGATGGCACTTGCAGTTCTCTTAGCACATGATGAGGGTGCTAAGTGGGCACTCAGGGTGCAGTGATCTTTATTAGAAACTAACATGGACAAAAACATCTGCATTCCGGCTGCCTGTGGAAGTGACCTCCTTTAGCAGATCAGACAGACTCTGACCAAAAGAACCCACCTTTGTATTAACCCTCTCAATACCCAGTGTCACCATGGATGCCTCTGCTCTGTCATGGGAAACACTGTCCAGAGCAGACAGTTCAAGCAATGTGAAAACTGAATCCTTTCTACAGGATATTGTGGCCTATACTCCAGGTTGAACTACACTAAACAGACTATAGTTAATAGAATTTTCAACAGTTCCTGTACGTTATCTCCCTACTGTTGCATACTGCAAGTCCCAAAGCTACTAAAAAAATCATATATGTCACCACACACTATCATCTCATTGAAACAAAAACTGTCATAACATTCAAATAGCAAAGGCTGAACATGACACTTGATTATTTAATAACACTGTAAATTATTTTGATAATTCATACATAGTTGGATTAGTTGGCCTAATATTCTATACCATTATAAAAATTCTAGTACACCTGCCTGTTTGGCCCTCTGAGTGTTTTATGTAGTCATTTCAGTTACAAGTGGTGACATTCCCTTTGTCTGTGTTTTTCTTCTTTTAGAATAGCTTCCATAGTTTCTTTCCCCTTGGAAAGTTGCTGATATCTTAGTGTGATCTCACTTATCTTACTTATAAGCACTACCCAGCAGCTGTTGTTTCTTTTACTCTGACATAATTTTTAACTTACTAGTACCTTTTATTATCGCAACCCTTGCAATATATGTTTGCCTGTGGTTTTTTTTGGGCCAAACTAATTAGTTCTGTAAAGAAAAGCTTCCTGTAAGGCACTTGGGTGCTGTTTGGTTTTCATTGCTTGACTTTGCATGTCTCAGTGCCCCCCCCCCCCCCCCCCCAGTTTCTAGTGCTCCTGCCCAAGCACCATGTTCAAAACTGAACCCTCAGTATAGGATATTGTGGCCTACCATCAAGCCTTAACTACACTAAACAGAGCAGAATTATTAGTAGAAATAAGTTTTTCTTTGCAATAAATTGTTTCTGGAACTCTACAGTACTGAAGCCCCACTCTGTTCACTCTTGCTATACTTGGGCTCACTACTGTTCCCTACTCTACCCCCAGTTCCCCCTCTTATGCGATATTTAAAATATCCAAAACTCCACCAGTGATCCCAGTCAGCCAGTCACAAAGCACTGTTATTGTCAGCACCAGGATGACAAATTAGCCAGCAAAACCACGTCTGCTTAATCAAATCTTCCATCTCATTATCTAAACATAATGAGACTTCCACAACTCCTATGCTTATCTTTAACTGTAGTAACAGAACCCACAACCAAATGTCACTTAACTCACTCTCCACAGTGACACTATAACATACCCATAACAGTGCAAACATTCACTTTCCCATCTGTCCAACTTTCCAACTAACCGCCTCTATTGAAAATCAAATTATAATCCATGGGTCAATAAAATGCTTACAAAACAGAAAATCAGATACAAATGCTTCAGTCATAATCATCACACATACTTTTCCTTTAAACTAAATGAATATATCCACTCCAGTACTGGCCTATCTCAAACATCACCACTTTTATCCAGTATTTCCGTTATACAACCCCCCCACTCACATTCACTATGTCTGACATAACAGGCAGGGCTACATCCCTTTCACATTAACCAAAGGAGCATTAATAACAAATTACCTAAAGTTAATACTTGGATCTGCCTTAACTCCCTTAATATCCTGGTGATCACAGAAATCTGAAAGATAAATCCCCCCTACAGTATAATATGGTAAGACTAGATAGGCAAAATAAAAAAACAGGTTGCGCAGCAATACTCAACATAAATACTCTGAAAGTCTCCACCTTCCCTCATACCACTTCACAATTTAAATATGCAGTATTATCTCATAGCTGAAGCTCAGCACAAGTAGAAATAGAAGTAAAATAGCCATAGATACATAGGCAATAACTTTCCTGTCCTAGAAGAGATTCTAAGCTGAATCTCCAACAGTATGCATATATATGTATATATAAACAAACGTACTGGGTGACATCAACATTGACTGACATACAGTAAACTCAGATAATCCTAATACAGTGCAAGTTTGTCTTTACACCACTAATCAATTCCTCAACTAGATACCATAAAACTACAAGTAGAGAATCCACACTAGAATGGATTTATTTATTTATTGGCATTTGTTTACCGGGATAGTCCACATGGCCAAGAACTACCCATTTTCAGTGGAGGTCAGAGGAGAAAAGCTCTACAAAAAAACAAAACAAAAAAAAAAAAGGAAAAAATTAAATATTATTGGAACAGTTTGTATTAACAAGAAGCATAGTTATAGCAGGCAGTGTAGATACAAAAATACATCATAAAAATATAGGTGGTACAGAGAGAGAATGTACAAACACAAGGCATTGAAGTAAATCCAAGGTACGTGTTGTAGTACATTCTAAAGTGAGTGTACATTCTTGAGTATACAGAGTTATGAGTGTAGATATTGAGTAATATAGGAAGAATTAGAATAACTGTTTAAAGGTATATGTATTAGAAGTAGGGAGAGATTGGTGCTAGGTGTGATGACTGTGAAGAAGTGATAGGAGTCAAGGTTTTGGAAGACTGCAGTAGAGAAAAAAGGTGATATGATTTAAGGAAGAGGAGTCAAGTCTTAGGAAGATGGAAATCAGAGCATCTACAGTGCCAGAGAGTGGAGAGATGCTGCTTCAGAACTGTTTTGAAGGAGATGTTACTGGTAGTCCTAATAGCTAGTGGGAGTGAGTGCATTCCATAGTTTGGCAATAGAGAAGGAGTAGAGCATTTGACCTGCTGGGAGTTTGTCAACTTGCAGGAGATGTTAGTTTTCAGATCTGAGTGATCTATTTGGGTGGTAGTGAGTTAGGATTGGAGATAGGACTGGGCAGTCTGATGGATTGTAAATAATTTTATGTGCTGTGGTTAATTGCAGGTAAGTTAGGTGATATGGGATTTCAAGCCAATTGAGTGACTGTAAGGAAGAGCAGTGATGGGATGAATATTTGGCATTGATTGCAAATTTTGTGATTTTATGTAACAGGACTCTAGCTTATTTTGTAGGGATAGCTAGATATTGGTGAGGAGTGGGGCACCATATATGAGTGAGGGGAGGAGGACGATACAGGCAAACGTTTGTTTGGTAGAGCTGTTAAGAATATTTTTAGGTTTATAGAGGGATCCTAGTTTTTGGTGTGTCTTTTTGATAGAGGTATGGATATGGAGATCAAAAGTAAGGTTTTCATCTAAGATGACTCCCAGTAGTTTTGTATTTGGTACTACTTCTATAGTGATCTTGTTTTGAGAGTATATGATAAATTCTGTCTTATTTATGGAGGTACTTTTTTGGAGGTGAATAACAGCAGTTTGTTTTTTTTGTGGGAATTTACAGAAAGGAGGTTATTTGTCATCCATGTTTCGGTGGAGGTGAAAGCATTTTGAGTAGTTTGCAGTAGTCCAATAATAGAGTTAGCAGAGCAAATAATGGTAGAGTCATCTGCATATTGAACTACTGTACCATTAATGAGATTGGAGTGGAAGTTGTTGATGAAAATACTGAAGAGTAGAGGACCTAATATAGAACCTTGGGAGACACCTGTGGATGTTTCAAGGAAAGGAGAGAAAGAATTTTGCCATTTAGTAGATTGTTGTCTATTGTTTAGGTAGTTGGTAAATCAGTCTAGGGTCGAGGGGGAGATACCTAGGTTAGAGAGTTCTGTGAGTAGCAGGGGGTGGGAGATAGTATCAAAGGCTATAGAGAGGTCAAGAAAGAGTGAAGATACGATTTTGCCAGTATCTCAAGCTCGATTGACTGTATCCAAGAAAGGTATAAGAGCAGTAGTTGTGCTATGGCCTGGCCTGAAACCATGCTGAGTAGGGAAAAGAAGCTGATTTTGAAGTAGGTAGCTAAGAAGTTGATTATGGATACATTTCTCCAAGATTTTAGAAAGAGGGGAAATAATAGCAAAAGGTCTAAAGTTTGAAATATCTGGGTTATTTCCACTTTTGTGGAGGAGTAGAATGTATTTTTTTTCCCAGATTCTAGGTACTTAGGCCTCCTGGATAGATCTGCTGATGAATATGCTTACAGGATAGGCAATGGCTTTTGCAGACATCTGAAGGTATTCTAGGGGAGGTTGTCTGGAGCATTAGAGCATGGTTTCAGTTTGATAAAGCAGTTTTTTGATAGTGGGGTGGGCATAGGAAAGAAGGAAAGGTGGGTGGGGAGAGATAGTAGTTTTTGTGAGGTGGGCTTAGGTAGATGGGAGTTACTGTCACTATTGGTTTTGGGAAAGGTTGCTGCAAGACCTGATATTGTTGTGATGAAAATGAGTGTTAGAGGGAGGCTATTTCACTAGGTGTTTTGTCTGGATGTGGACAGGGGTTGTTTTTAGAGCCAGGGTTTAGCAGAGATGAAATAGAGATCCAAACGTTTTGGGGGTTTTGTTTATAATTCTTTTGCAGGTCAAGGTAGTGTGCTTTTTTTCATTGCTGATTAGCCGTTTTCCTTGATTGCAAAGCTGCATGAATTGTAGACAGTCAAGGTCAGAGGATTTTTTGGTTATATGTCAATTTTTCCAAGCTTTGCCTCTATCAGCCATGATTTGTTTGGTAGATCTAGTGAGCCGTATGCCATGATTAGGTTTTAACTCTCTTTTGTCTTATTGGGGCAAGATTATTTAGGATGACCAGAAAAGTAGAGTTAAAGAATTCAACAGCTTCATTGGGGGAAGGACTTTTAGTATATTCCAGTTTATTCTTGTTAAGATTTAATTTAGGGTTGTAGGGTTGAAATTAACTAGATTTCTTGTAAATTGATACTGATGCTGACATGGTGTTGGGATGTTTTTATGTAGTATATAGGCTGGGAGGTGGTCACCAATACCATAGGTTCATAGGTGTGTACTAGGCTAATGGCCCTGGGGCCGTTACAAGCCTAGCCATAGGATTACCCTGGCATCATGCCACCTGACATTAGTTCCCAATGTCTCTGTCAAGTAGAGCCACTGAAGTTATCCCCAGGCTGAATTTTCTATTTCCCATCCACTCATCAAGATTTCTCTTGAAGAGGGTCAGCGAGGTGCTCTGCTTGACATGTATTGGAAGTCTGTTCCATAGCATGGGCAATCTGTGGGTTATGAACCTGTCCTTCCAGTACGTTCTCTTGATTGTGGTAATGAAGTTGAGGTCTCTGGAGCATGTGGTGTGGAGGGATTGGGATTTCTTTAGATGTAGCATTTCTAACAGATCTGGGTCAGACATGGCTTTGTAAGTCAAGCAGAGATTACCTCTAAGTAGTCGATATGAGAGAGAGAATAGTCGGAGTTTTTTGAGTCTGTCCATATAGGACAAGTGTTTAAGGCCTAGGATCCTCTGTGAGATACTTTTGCGGCCTCTTCAGTTGTTGCAGGTGTCTAATGAGGTACATGCCAAATGGGGCATTGTACTCAATGATTGGCCTAATGAGGGAAGAGTAGAGGGAGACAATGATCTATTTCTTCCTGGATGCAAAAACCTTAGTAATGACTAATGAGATATGCCACATAGAAGGACTTTCTGACCATAGTAGCAATGTAGTGATCAAAAGAGAGGTTGCTGTCAGCCTGTGTTCCCACATCTCTTGTAACACCTTTTGTGTTCAGTGGACTACCATCAGTATGGTAATTCATGGGAACTGTTTTTTTTTTCCAAAGGGGATGACTACACATTTTTGGCATTGAGCTTAAGGCCATGGTTCTAACACCAGTCGTTGGTCTCAGTGAGGCCATTCTGTAGGATGTCAACATCACTTGGGGAGGTAATAATAGCTCCCAACTTGCAATTGTCTGTGAACTTTGTCAGCCAGATTCCCTTCGTGTTGGTCTGGACTTCAGAGAAATAGATACCAAACAGGAGAGGACCCAGGACCGAACCCTGTGGGACTCAACTTGTGACTAGTCGGCGGTTTGACTTGGAGTCAGCTACTTTCACACTGTGGGTTCTGTCTGTGAGCCAGTTTGCAACCCACATAGTGATATATGGGTTGATGCCTAGTTTAGTGAGTTTTTCTATGATTCCTGAGTGAGGAATTGGTGTCAAAGGCCATAGGAAATAGTGCCTGCTGCTGAGATTTATTTGGGTCGGAGACTAAAATCCAGTCAAGTACTGAGCTGCCATCTTTGTTTTTGTTGAGTCTGGTTATGTCTGTCTTTAGCTGAGTGAAGTTAAAGAGACTGATCTGAGATTTTTGACCAGTTTGTTTACATCAGCAAGGATAATTGTTTTGTTTTTTATATTGCTTGACATCCAGTCAAGAATGTCTTCTAGCAAGAAAATATTGTTGCCTGGGAGAATGCATGTAGCTGTGATGCAGAGATTCTTGGAATTATTCAATCTTAAGAATGATATTGGTATCTCTGCTGTTGAAAATTATGGAACTGGGTTGGTGTAAGGTACTATAGCATAGGTACTTGGGTACAGTAGAGCAAAACCGCCTCCTCTTTCATGTGGTCTGTCAACCCTAAGACAGTTGTAGCCTGGAGGAAGGAATTCAGTGTCTGTTATGTATGGTTTCACCAAGTTTCACTTGCTGCTATTATGTCTGGTTTATTGAGTGTTATCCGGGCATGGAATTTTGATATTTTGTTTCTTACACTTTTTAGGTTAAGGGTTGTAATCTTAAGTGTTTTGTATGAGCTGGAAGTAGATAGTTCAGGTCCTGGTTTAGGGCGGATATCCCCACACTGGCATAGCCTGGGTTGCATATGAGGATAGCTGAGGGCTGGCTGAATTCTTTTAGGGCAGTTGTTGACTGGTATGTTGCTTTGGATAATTTTCTATGGCGGAAATAACCTGTATTTGTCATGTAGTAGTGTGTTTGGTCTGAATAGGCTGGGGGATAAGTCAGAGTAGCTACAGAGAGGTGATGATTGAGAGTAAGTTATAGAATCAGTCCTGATTGGTGTGAAGATAATGTGAGTTAGAATACAGAGACTTAAGGCCAGGGGAGGCAGAGGAGGAGAGGAGAAATGGTATGAGACATAGTGGATTGAGTAAGGAACTATGAGATAGGAAGTAAGAAAGTAGTACTAGTGAGTTAGGAATATTTAGTCATGAATGGTTGTGTCTATTTAAGTGTGACAAGGCAGGTGTGAGGAAAGTAGTAAGGGTGTTAGTGATTGGGTGAGAGATAAGATTACTGGCCAGGTGGTTATGATTGGTTGATGGTTTTGGATGGGAGGGGTTTTGCCAAGTATAAATGCAGCTGATTTAGGGGTGGATGGGGATAGGGGTAAGGGAGCAGAGTGAGTACGACCATAGCAGGCTGGCCCAGGCAAGGTGGATACTGGCTTAAAAAAACAATCACAAGTTCAGGTGAGTTATTGGGGAGAAACCACAAGTTGAGACAGTGAGGAGGAGTGGTAAAAAAGTAGAATGAGAGAGAAAGATAAAGACAGTGATAGCGTGGAATTACAGAAGAGACTAAATGAGGTATGGACAGTGAGGGGAGAGTGAGCTGGGGGGTGGGGAGCAGAAGAGTGCAGCAGATCTGACTGGAGAGACAAGTAGAGAAGGATGTAGGGCAAGAGGAAGCAAAGAGTATACACTTAGTGCATTAGAAAGAGAGAGAAAGAAGGGAGGTTAGGGATAAATAGAAGGGATTTGATAGTTTAAGTTAAGAGGGACTGGAGTAGGGTAGTGGTGATGTACGTGGGACCATTGGCTTACAAAAAAACAAGTTTCCAGTTAGAAAGGTGGCACAGTTTAAGACTTAAACATGAATACAGTTTGTACATACATTAACTTTGAAATAGTACTAGTGCAAGTAATTGTTTGGAGTGTCCGTCAGGAGGTAAGATATGATTCCCTCATGGAATGGTGGCTTGACGTTTAGATGTTACTTATTTTTTCCATAAAACTTCTGGCAGGCTATCAGTGAGGGGGGAAGTTGAGACTGAGTGAGCTACATTTTTAGCAAAAACCTAGCACATTCAAGATATGAGGTACTCGTACATCACTGGTGCAATTCAGTAGGTGTTCCACAGCAGAGACAGGAAAGAAAGAAACACATCTCACATCTTTGCTCAAGAAAAGAGTCATGTTTCACTATGCCAGAAACTTTGAGTAAACATCTTCCTGGTTTTACAGTCTGATATCAGAATTAACCAGATCGCCACCATTATAATACAATAAGAAGTCACACCAATTTCAACAGAGTGAGGCCTGCATCAGTGCCTTAAAATTATGTAAGTGGAATGTACTTAAAATCCTACCTCTTGATGATGTAGTAGTTTTATTCAACAAAACATTTTTGAATATTCTAAATTAACATGCCCCTATATGAACTAAAACAGTTAAGGCCAACCCAGCACCATGACTAACTTGGAGAACTAAACAATTCATGAATACTTGAGACAATGCCTGGAAAACATGACTAAAAAATGAAAACATCTTAACAACAGTTTGAATTTCTAAGAAATCAAACTAAACAAAGCATAAGGCAGGATAAGAAAATCTATTTTACCAAGTTTCATGACTCACACACTACTCCAAATCAAAACTATTCTGGGCCTTTCTAAGCAAACTTCTAAACCCAAAGAAATCTTGGCAACTTACTCAAAACACTTCTGAACAATCTGCAAGAACTGCCTATCAGTTTAATGTACACTTTATTAAAACATTTACCTTCTTACTTAAAAGTAAACATACATCTAACCTCCAAACTAAACCCCATGAAAGCAACAAAAAATATTTTCTCACTCTCATTCCTACTTCTGCTGTCAAAAAGCACCTGCAAAAGCTCAAACCTATTGCCATGGCCCCTGAACAACTGCCTTCTGAATATTCCAGGCTTGTTGCTGACACTCTAGCATATCCTGTCTTTATCTTGTAAATTAGTACATCAAAGAGAAGTATATTATTTAAGTCCTACTAGGCCAGTTGCCTCTTTTCAGGGGGAGGCCCAAGGTGTAGTTTTATACTAGTATAGGAAATTTAGCCAGAGCATCAGGGAACCTTCCCTACTCTTTTCGTATGGGGGCCCTTTTCATTGTGGTGCTTCCTGTCTTGTGGTCTAGGCACATGGGTGGCTCAGAGAAGCAGGAAACCAGACTGAGCAAACATGGAGGTCAAAGAAGACAGCAGCAAGGTGGATTTGGAGTATGATGCTCTCATTCGAACAGCAAATGTATTAGATTTGTCGGAAAAGGAATTGGAGGTAAAGAAGAAGTCTTAAGGAGAATATGATGTGTCAGAGATGGAGGAAATGGCAGTCGAGCCTTTTCAAAGAAAGGCTAAGATGTTGGATGCTGTGAATATTGATACAAAAGATTTGCTTCAACAAAATTTGAGTCAGAAATTACAACACAAGATTGTGTTGTTACAACCCTCCAGTCGGGAGGGTTGTGGGATGATATATTATTGGACATGGCAGAGGAGAGTGAGCCAGAAAATGGAAAGGGCATGTCATGAGGAGAAATGATGGCTAGGATACAGATGGAAGAAGGGCAACAGCAACAGAATGAAGATACACAGGTGGGAAAAATACTTATGTTGATACAGTGAAAGAAGGGATGCTTGATAAAAGAAGACAAAGAGATGAGTTTTAAGAAAAAGACTGAGGTTTGAATCTAAAAGAAGGAAGGTAATGAAATTGACAGATATAAGGTATATGAGGAAGTAATTAAGGCACTCAGGGTTAAACCAAATGAGGTAAGAGCATTTATTCATATTAATAGAGACTTTTTTTGACATTATTTTCGAGACTGCACAGATAATGGAAAGATTTATAGAGGAATACAAGAAAAAGAAAAATTGTTCACCATGGAGCTTATATGTACTCAAGCCCTCTTTTAGGGAAACTAAGAAAAAAATGTATATTCATTTCAGAACTGACGTGGAAAAGAGAGACTTTAAAAAAGCATTTATTAAATCCATGTAATGTACTGAATTTATCAAAAGTGTATGATAATAGAGGTTTATGGATTGCAGTGTGATATTGAAACTGAAAAACGACAGTATTGTGCATATTCCAAGTATTATTACTGTTGAATGATATAGAGGCTTGGTAAGATATTAAAGACTGCTAAAAACATGTATTTGTGTGGAAAAACAGATCATTTAATTAAATGCAAAAAAGATGATGTTTTACATGCGGCGGTATAGGACATGATGCAAAAAATTATGAACTAAAAATATTATAAATGTAAAAAAGTGGACCATTTGGGGTGTGTGAAGAATAAGGTTAAAAGGATAAAGTTATAAAAAAAGAGTTAGAAGCAGAATGGGAAAAAAGATGGTAGTATTACCAAAAAGAGAACAAAAACAAAACAAAAAAAAAGATAAAGTAAAGGAAGATTTAAATATAGAAAATATTGAAGAGGAGGAGTCATGAAGAGGAGGAGTCAGGTTTAAGTGAGAGTGATGATGTTAAATTTAGTTAAACAAAAAAGAAATTCAGTTGATAAAAGAGTGACAAAGAAAAATGAATATAGAAGATTTAAAAAAGAAAGGGAAAGGATGAATATATATTATTTAAAGTGGAATTAAATGTAAAGTTTTGTCATTAATTGTCAATAGTTTTAAAAAGCTAGAAAGAAGGATAGAGATTTTGGAGTGGTTTAAGAAGCTAGAGAGTAATGTTATCATACTAGAAGATATTAGATTTTTTTTCAAAATTAGAAATATATCAAACAGTAGTGTGGTGGGGGTAAATGTGATAGGGTATTTCGGGAAAGAGACCTGCTCAGGAATACTTATTTAAAGATGCAATTCTAGTGTTACATGTTACATTTGTCTTAACAGATGGAATTACTCTTGTTGATATAAGATGGAGGGAACATGTGATGAGACTTATTGCAATATATGCATATGTAATAATAAAGGAGAGGGAAAAGATGTTCAGAAATATAATATGTAACAGTTAATATGGAAATAATTGTAATAGGGGAACTTTAATTGTAGTCTAAGACAGCAAAACAAGAAGGCTTATGATGTTAAATTAATAAATGACATTATAAAATATGGACAGTTAAAAATTTGATATCTAGTGACTTGGATGTGTAGAAGAGGGGAAAAACAGAAATAGATTAATTTTTATTGTCATAAAGTTTAGTAATAGTTAAACAAGGAGCATTACTTACAAGGTTTTCAGATCACAGGGCAACTTGGGTAATGGTAAAAGGAAAGGTTTGCCATCAAAATGTCGATCACACATCGACAGCACCACTAATGTGAACTCCTAACTGCTACTGTTGAAACTGTCGAACACCAATATCTGAACCGCAAAATCTCACCTCCTTTTTGATCCATTTTAGCACTTGTTTTTAGGTGTAGAGCGGTCGGAAATGTCGACATTCTGTGTTTGTGCGGCAGTCTGAAAAATCTGCATTACAGATTTCGAGTAAAGGTGTCGACAATATTCACATTCATTGATGTGCAATCGACATTTTGATGGTAAACCAAAAGGAAATGATTATACAAAAATAGGGAAAGGTATAAAAAGAATAAATTAAGTGAAATGGGATGTTAAAAACAGAAAAGAGGTTATGAGATTATGGCAAGATCATGTAGAAATGAGAGAATTTTATAAAGATTGGTGGTTAAATTTTAAACTGAAATATAAAAATTGCTATGTAACTTGGGAGAAAGAGAAAATATGCATGGGAAAATGAAATGTAAGAATTTAAATAATGATATGATTGATTTTCTAGAGAAGACTGATGTTTTTTTTTTATTAAAGAATAGAAACTATATGAATTGAATAAGAAAAAAATAGAACATTTATTGTGCAAACCAAGATACTTTTTGAAAGGAAAAAAGATGGAATTGCATCATATTTAAGTAAAATAATTAGAGACTAAGTGTAATAAGTGAAATGAAAGATTCTTCAGGTAGAATGCATAATACACAAGAGGAGATTATGAATTTAGTAAAAGAACATATTAGGACATTATTAAAAGAGCAGAGAATAAAGATATGGAAGGTATGTACATGTTTTGACATGGAGAATAAGGATTTAAACAAAGATATAAAAATAAAAGGTTTAGAACAGGTAATAAAGGTAATTAATTTAGATTCAGCTGCAGGACTGGACGGAATAGAATAGAAAATGTATAAAAATTTGTCTGGAGAGCAAAAAAAAAAGGTTTTATAAAGGTATTAAATGAATGATTAAATAAAGGTTTTAGGTATAAAGAGCTATGTATAGGTATCATCAGGTTTATATGGAAAAAAGGAGAGAAGCAAGAAATACAGAATCGGAGACCAATTTTATTAAATAATGCAGATTATAAAAAATGATGGAAGAAAAAGTAAGTAAGGTAAATGAGCATATGTTTGGTATAAAAGGTAAAAGAGTTCAAGATTTATTATTAATAGTTAGGGAATTAGTAGATGATATAGTAGTTAGAAATGTTCAGTCAAAAGGGATGGTAGAAAATTTAAGCAAAGCATTTGATTCGATTCAACACTCAGTATTATGGGATATATTTGATATATATATATATATATATATATATATATATATATATGTATAATGTAAGTAAGAGTATTTAAAACGTGTGTATGTCAGCATGTAATTATAATATAGTGAAAATTATGATAAATGGATGGTTGAGCAAAGATAGAGTTAGAGAATGGTATTAGACAAGGATGTCCATTGAGTGGTACATTATTTGCCTTAGTAAAGGATGCAGTATCTACATATATGAATAAGGAGATTGGTATTATGAGTTATATTTCTAATGAAGGGATAAAAATGCCCATGTTGTTAAATTACGCAGATGATACTATTGTTACAACAAAAAAAAAGCAAGTGTGAATGCAGTGATAAAGGAAATGCAAGAAATTATTCAGGTTATTGGGTTCATATTAAATAAAGAGAAAAGTCAAGGTTTATGTTTTGAGGGGAAGATTGGTGGAGTTATATTTAATAAGAATAAAATTAAATCCTTGGAATAAACTTTGAGAAACAAACTATAAATTTTATATGTGTAGATCAGAGTGTATGTGCTGTATCTTTAAGAAGCATATCAAGGGCTGAACATGCACATATAAATACTGGGCACATGCTATTCCCAGTGCCATTTTGAGAGTGCAGCCAGAGAGTGAGCATGTATGATTGCAGTAGTTAATTTGTATACAAGTTACTTAAGTTAAAGTCAGTAAACTTCTATTGTGATGTGTTTGTATATAATAAAGCTGCTTGAATAGAACCCACAAAGACTCTTCTATTGCGTCCAGAGTAGGAGAGCAACATGGTGTCAGAACTGGGATTCCAGAGAATGATGTTCGGAACCATGAGGTGCAGAGATGACAGTGAAGGTAAACTATGAGAAATGAGCATGAAAAAGAGCCAGAAGAGAATCAAAGGTAACGAGAATTCGCACAAACTGCTTATTTTATAAAAAAGATAAAATGGAGCATTACAAGGGCACAAACCACATTATTAAACAAGCAGGAAGCACAAAAGGTTTATTAACCAAGCAAAATGTTTAAGATTAAGATATTTGATGAAACAATTATCAGAAAAGTAAAATGAGTATGTTGAAAGCAAAATGAGTATGTTGAAAGCAAAATGAGTATGTTGAAAGCAAAATGAGTATGTTGAAAGCAAAACGAGTGAGTTTAAAGCAAAAACCAGTATGTTTAAAACAAACTGAGCATGTTTGAAGCAAAACGGGCATGTTTAGAGTAAAAGGAGCACAAGAAAAGTACAGTGGGCATGAAAAGATTAAATGAGCAAAATTAATATATTAAGGGCAAAAAAGGGCACATTAAGCGTAAATAAAGCAAGGTGACTGCATGTTCTTCTGGCAAAGTGCTGTGTTTTGGCATAAGTACGACTTCGTATTGTATCAAGGGCATAACTAGAGTTATTTGAAGTCTCTCAAAGTGTTTTAAAGTGTTTACAGTGTGTGCTTATTAGTATGCATGTATTCCAAAGAGTTTATATGTGTGCAAAGTGCAACTGTTTCATGAAGTACAGTCAAAGTATAGCTAGTTTGAAAGGTTTCTTGTGCTGGGTGTGTCTGTTCGCAAAATGCCAGCATTACAGAGTGTTTCTTGCACTGTAAAGAATTGCCTAGCAAGGTACTGCCATTATCGGGGAAATTACAGTTTGCTATGTACAGTTTATTCGCAAAGTGGAACTACTTTGAAATGTTACTGACTTTGAGCTTTTCTTGCCCAGTTCATTCACATCGTGCAGTTATTTAAATATTTCTTAAACTGATAAGAGGTGATTTTTTGCAGTACAGTAATTTCAAGAGTATTACAGTGGCAGAGAGACTTATTTTGCAAAATTCAGTTATATGGAGGCTTGTTGTGCTATTGGGAAAATTACAAATACTGGCATAAGTTTCTGGCATATGTGTATGTGTTCTTGCTTATTTGCAAAACCCTTCACTGGTATGTGTTAACTCATTACATCTGAGTGACGCCTCCGGGTGCATCTGCAGGTAACTCCTACTGACACCTCTAGGCATAAAATATTGCTTGTTCATATTTGCATCAATAATTCCAAGGCCATGCTATGTATGTACAAGGTTTTAAAATATTTCATCTTAAAGCTTACACTATGGCAAACTCAACTGCATTAATATTTGACCTCTATCTAGTGCAGGTAAATAGACATTAACAATTGTTTTTATGATATTAATTTATATAGATATAATTTTCACATTTTTCTGAATATCTCAACAACCAAGTAAAGCAGGCAGAAATCTGTAACCTCATATGAATGCTGTTAGAGACAAATAAAATGCTGCTTACAGTATCTGTGTAACCTGAGCAGTTGCTGAGATGTTGTAAGTTGTTTACAAAATATCACAACTTTAATAGTCACTGTGTTTGCTGTAAATTATAAAATTCAGTGTTGTAATGCTACCACTGTAAAACAGTTTGTGCTGAAGTGTTTGCCCTTTATACTTCTTTCATAACTACTATGGTTCCAGAGATATGAGAATTTGTTTGAAATGTGAAGACATAATTTGATTCTGTCAAAAGATTTAGGCTCCGCCCATTGGAAGATACAGTGCAAACTTCCTGAGCTATATTGGAGTAAATGAGTTAATATGGCAGGCGGATTTTGAAAGCCCTTACCACTTGTATTTGATCAGAATATTGCAGAGAACTGGAGAATATTTGAGCAAGAGTACGATGTTTTTATGCAAGCAGCTTATTCAGATAAAGAGGCATGCACCACGGCGTTCATTTTGCTAAACCTAGCAGGGTCAGAGGCCATTGAAAGAGAGCGTTCATCTGTGTATGCACCATCAGTATATGAGGGGAAGGTGAAAATTGTCATATTGTTGTACAGGCTGAATCAAGGGAAGACCGTGTTTGAAGCACAAATTCAGAGAAATGTGTAACCCTCAGACAGATATTACATTAGAGAGGCATTTGTTTTACACTAGAGATCAGAAACCAGGGAAAACTTTTGCAGCTTATATAACTGACCTGAGAAACAAAGCCAAAATGTGTGTCAGTTTGGTGACTTAAAAGATGAGTTAAAGACAGGCTCATGTGTGGTATTAACAGTGCTGCTGTGAGAAACATTTTGCTCTGTGGTAGTGATTTAACGTTGAGCAAAGCCCTAGAGATTTGTCAAATCCATGAAGTTACAGAAAAACACAGAAGTATGCTTGCAGGTGACTAGAGCACGGTTTCAGTAGGCTCCAGAGCAAATGTAGATAGCATGCAGCACATGGCAGCCACAACCCCTGCTGGTTCTCCAGGGAAACCACATAGATGTTCATCGTGTTACCCTGCTGCAGTCATCACACTTGGGTTATCCTGTCGTCAGGCGGTCCCACAGTCGGCCGGATTTCCAAAGTCTTGGTCCGACATCGGTTGCTGTCGCCTCATCCCTGACGTCAGTGCGCCAGGGGTACATATATTGCAATCGACGCCATTTTCTTCAGTCTTTCTTGCCGCGCGGTGCCCGAAGCAGAAGCAGTTCGCAAGTGCTGGTCGGCCGACTCCTGAGATTTTCGAATTCGAGTTTCAGACCGAAGTCTTCTATAAAGCTAAGTACCCCGTTGGGGAAACTTTTCTTGCCTCAGACCGATGTCAGAAAAAGTTAACAATTGTATTTCTTGTGGGAAGCAAATACCTCATAAGGATTTTCATTCTTTTTGTATACCCTGCATAGGCACTGATCACGACGTCACTTATTGTCGTTTTTGTGCTAGATTTAATAAACACACTATTAAAAGACGATTTGATTTCACACTACAGTTTTTTGGCAGAAAATTTAATTATAACATGCCGTCGGAGCTACTGACTACCGGCGTGCGCAAAAAGCGCAGGGATAAGGATCGACAGCCCAGGCCTAAGCCTGATTTCGAGGCCTCGGTTGATCCAGTCTCTGGTTCTCCAGTTATCAGTGAGGCTCCGACGCAGCTTCTGACAACCACAGTTGAGGAACCAGAGACCGCTATGGATACTTTGACGGAATGTACTAGGCCGACGCAGCCTTTTACTTCAGGCCCTACCGACGACTTACCTCCCAAGGACACCAGTACTTCTGAAACACCTTCGCTTTCTGAAGGCGTTTTCAGACCGACGACTCTTACAGTCAAAACGTTTTCTAAACCGAAGACTCCTTCCAAATCGAAAAAAGCTTTACTTCAGTCTCCTGTTCAAGGCCCTATGCCTAAGAAACAGATGCTCAAGATGGCTGAAGATCTAATTTCTCTTATCAGGGGTTCCCAGCCTCCTCCTGACAAAAGGCCTAGACAAGAGGAAGAATCTGTTTCCTCTGAACAACTGTCTATTTCTTCGGATTCCTCTGAAGACCAAGACTATTCCTTCTCTCCTTATGAAGATTCTGATGCTGAGGACTCTATTCCCTCAGCTTCCCCTCCAGAAGATTACTCTTTTGGGGAAACTTTACACACTATGAGGGAACATTTTCACTGGGAAGGTCAGGATTACTCTGATTCCAAGAAAAGGCTCAGAGAGTTTCTTTTACTCCCCCAACACAGACCTCTAGCCATCCCTCCTGTTTTGGACATTGTGGATGATGTTTACTTAGAATCCAGTTTCAATCCTGACTCTCTGCCTCCTGCCCCGGACAAGGCTGACAGATACTACAGAGTACCTGATTCCCATAAATTCCTTTACAAAAGCCCAGTAGCTGACCCAGAGACTATCTCCCAGGGTCCCAAGGAGGCTAAGGCTTCCATGGCTAAAAATCCAGTACCTTCTGAAAGGGATTCAAGAGCACTAGACAGATGGGGGAAAAAGGTTTACACCTCAGCCACTTTAGCTATGAGAGCTCTAAACTGTCAATTTCACATGCTTAAGTATCAGCAATTTCTGATCTCTCAGTTAAAACAAAAGATAACAACCCTTCCTCAACAATCTGAATTGAAAGAAGTACAGGATTTGTTGCACGCCACCGAGCAGGTGGGCAAACATACCTTACAATGTGGGTTTGATTCTTTGGAGGTCTCTTGCAGAGCAGCGGTCACTGGTTCAGTTATACGTAGGCATGCCTGGTTAAAGGAACAAAGTCTGCCTGAACATGTTAAAGCAAAACTGCTAGATGCTCCCTTGCAGCAGGATGTTCTTTTTGGTGTTAAAGCAGAAGAAGTTTTAAAGGAAATGGAAGATAAGGCAAAATCAATGCAGACAGTCAAAGATTTCCTACAGGTACAACCCCCTCGCTTCAGCAGAAACTGGCCAACCAAAAATTGGTCCTTTCCAGCCACTGACAGGCCTCAGAGGGGTAAATACAGGCGCCCAAGGGGCAGAGGACAACCACAAGCTCAGTATAAACCTCGCCAATGGACCACTCCAACCCAGAAGGGAGGAGAAGACAGGTCTCAAGCCACCAGGAGGCAAACTCAATGACTTGCATCTCAACTGGCCAAACAAAGCTCTCTTGTCAACCCCCCTGGGGAGAAAACTTGCATTATTTGTAGACAACTGGCACATGGTCACAAAGGAGAAATGGGTCCTAGACATAATTTTACGAGGATACAGATTCCACTTTCACACCTTGCCAATAAAAAGTGGAATGCCAAACCTGCCACAAAATCAAAGGGCAGAGGCTCAAAAACAAATTACAGCTCTCATGGCCATGGGAGCCATTTAAAGGGTGCCAACTCAAGAGCAAGGCTAAGGATTTTACTCAAGACTATTCCTAGTACCCAGGAAAGAAAATGCTTGGAGACCAATTCTGGACCTTTCAATTCTAAACACTTACAAGTTCCCAAATTCAAGATGCTAACACTACAGCAGCTACTTCCCATGTTGGGCAAGGAAGCATGGCTGGTAACATTGGACCTCAAGGAGGCATACCTGCATGTCCCTATCAGACAAAGTTGCAGAAGATTCCTCCGTTTCATTGCAGGTTCAGCCCATTATCAATTCTCTGCATTGCCCTTTGGCTTATCTACTGTGCCCAGAGTATTCACAAAATGCCTGGCACCAGTAATTGCATACTGCAGACAAAGAGGAATTCAAATATATCCATACCTGGACGACTGCCTCATCCAAGCAGAAAGAAAAGACATTCTCATACAACATCTGACTTTTGTGAAGCATGTACTAAATTGTCTGGGGTACACAGTAAACGAAAATAAGTCAAAACTAGTACCCTCACAAAAAATGACATTCCTGGGTGCCAGCTTGAACACAACGGCCCAGAAGGCTTATCTTACACCAGACAAGCAATTACAACTGACTCAATATTTCAAGACAATGGCAACAAATACCCAATTTACTGCAAGAAAAATTCTGCAGGCTTTGGGCTTCATGGCATCTTCCATTCTGATAATACCATTTGCAAAACTGCATATGAGGAAATTACAATGGTACCTAAAAAGCATATGGTCTCAACACAGCCACAGCTTGGACACAGTGATATCTCTCATTCCCTGCCTTCAGCAGGAATTTCTATGGTGGGCACAGGCATGTCACCTCAACAAGGGTCAGCCTTTCACCTTGCCCCCACCCAGGCAAACTATCACAACAGATGCTTCAGACTATGCCTGGGGGGCTCACATGGCAGGGCAATGCATTCAAGGCCTATGGACTGCAGAACAAAGAAAACTGCACATAAACCAAAAAGAGATGCTAGCTGTACAGAAAGCTCTGACAGCCTTCAAGGATCTACTACAACCTGGACAACTGGCAATAAAGACGGACAACACCACAGTAATGTGGTACATAAACAAACAAGGGGGCACACATTCCTACCCTCTTTGCAGGCAAGCAATAATCTTATGGAACACAGCTCTAACCTTCCAAGTCCAGTTACAAGCTCACTTCCTGCCAGGACAGAAAAACACATTGGCAGACAACCTAAGCAGAAACATCAAAGATCCCCACGAGTGGAAGCTAGACCCACAAATATTTGCAATGATAACTCAAAGATGGGGCCTACCAAATATAAACCCGTTTGCCAGTCCTCAAAACTACCAGCTGACAAAATTTTGTACAAGGATATTCCACCAACAAGCTTGGAAAGTGGATGCTGTCTCCTTCAGTTGGAAAAACCTGACAGCATATGCCTTTCCTCCATTACCTCTTCTCACAAAGGTTCTTTTGAAGATCAAAAAGGAGAAACCTCAAATGATTCTCAAAGTCCCAGACTGGCCACGCCAGCACTGGTACCCACTATTGAAGAATATGGCTCACAGTCCACCATGGATATTGCCTCAAATACCTCATTTGCTCACACAGCAAGACAAGCAGATTCTACACAGCCAGATCAAAACCTTAAACCTGGCTGCATGGCAAATCAATTAAGCAGCCAACCAGCCCCTCTTTCACAAGCAGTACTGGATGTTATTCTAGAAGCCAGGAGGCCAAGCACCAGGAAGGCTTACTCGGACAAATGGAAAAGGTTTGCTGCTTGGAACCAAGCTAAAGGCCTAGATACAACTCAGCCTCATATGCCTCACATTCTGCAGTATTTAGCTGAGATGTTGCATAAAGGACTTTCCTTCTCCTCAATTAAAATCCATGCTTCAGCTATTTCAGCTCACTACGACACGAATCCACCTTTATTTTCAAATCCACTTCTAAGGCAGTTCCTCAGAGGGGCAAAAAACATTAGACCACCTAGAAGAGCTCCTACACCTACATGGGACCTCAACTTTGTTCTGGAAAAACTAACATTACCTCCTTTTGAACCAGCTTTTTCTGCAGACCTTCAGTTCCTGTCTTGGAAGACTGCCCTGCTCTTGGCAATAACTTCTGCTAGGAGAGTTTCAGAAGTACAGGCACTTATGGCAGTGGAACCTTTCCTCATTTTTCATCAGGACAGAGTTTCTCTACGAACTAATCTTTCCTTCATGCCTAAGGTGGTTTCCAGCGTAGCTTTAAATCAAACCATCCATCTACCCACTTTCTTCCCCAATCCACAGAACAAAGGTGAGAGACTCCTACATTCCTTGGACATTCACAGGCAGCTTCGATATTACTTGGATAAAACTAAAGCTTTCAGAAAAACTGACCAGCTCTTTGTTTCCTATGCTACAGCTTCTCAAGGGAGGGCCATTTCCAAGCAAACCATTTATAAATGGATAGGCCATTGCATACGATTCTGCTATACCCATCATGGGAAACCAGTTCCTCCTACCATTAGATCCAACTCTACCAGGGCAACAGCTACCTCTGCAGCCTTTCTCAGGTGGGTTCCTACCGAGGAAATTTTAGAAGCTGCAACTTGGAGTTCTGTACACACCTTCACCAAACACTATCACTTACCTCTTTATTCTAAGTCCACGGCAGGCTTCGCCACTGCAGTTCTGCAGGGACTCATTGCCTCCTCTAACCCTCTATAATGCCTCCACCCTACCTTAGCTTTGGGACTCAACCCAAGTGTGATGACTGCAGCAGGGTAACACGATGAACATAGTACAATTTTGTACCTACCATAAATGTAGATGTTCGATTGTTCACCCTGCTGCAGTCCAGGTTACCCTCCCTCCAACCCCTTTGATCTACTGGCTAAATTTATGCTATGTCTTACTGATGTATTTGCTTATAGCTGAAGGGTTTTTGTGTCTGTACAATGTTCTCACTTTTTGGTACTGATTTGGTTCACCCTTTTGGGGGCACCTGACATCTGGGGCAAGAAAAACTGAAGAAAATGGCGTCGGTTGCAATATATCTACCCCTGGCGCACTGACGTCAGGGATGAGGCGACAGCAACCGATGTCAGACCAAGACTTTGGAAATCTGTCCGACTGCGGGACCACCTGACGACAGGATAACTCAAGTGTGATGACTGCAGCAGGGTGAACACTCGAACATCTACATTTATGGTAGGTACAAAACTGTACTTTTTACAGCAAGTTCTAAGACCAGTTCAGTTAAAGGAACATGCTCTGTACAGCACTAAGGTGAATTGGCAAAATGCTTAGTGCAGTACAAATGTGAATTAGCAAAACCCAAGTCCAGCTTTATTGTTGACTGTTACAGTTGTGGTGCCAATCATGAGTCTAAAAGAGAGAAATGTTTGGCATTTGGTCAGCAGTGTTACAAGCTCAAACCCTTCCTCACTCCACTTGCCAGAACTGCTATTGCCCATTCTCATCTCCTATTCACCCTTCTTTACACCTCCCCTCTACTCACAAACCTGTGCATAACTGAAATTAACAAATTATCCCACTGTTACAACCATATAGCTAGATTTGCCATTGGTGTAGCCTACAGGACTCACAATCTAAATCTTCTAGGGTGGCTTGAACCCCTACTACAGATTACCCAGCTCATCGTAGCTCATAAAGCTTCCTACCACCCTAATAATACACCAGCACTCAAAAATATTGTCAGCCCATATAGTAATCACAGAATACTTCATTCATCCATTAGACTACTGATCCAAACAATAAAATCCAACAACACAGCTGGTGAAGCCTTGTTTGCCAACTCGGCTGGTAAAACATGGAATCAACTCCCTCCTGACCTTACTCTTGAACCTTAATTTGTACTATTCAAAGAAAATCTCAAAAAAATATTTTAAATCACACTAGCTATGCCCTTGCTCTAATCCTGACTAGCATTATCTGTATGTCTCAGAGATTCTAACTCAATTGTATAATGCATACTAAGTGTGCTAATGAAGACATTTCATAATTCTATCTTTTGTCCACCATTGTATTGTGCTAATCTCTTATTTAAAATTTGTATAAACAGTATGTGTCATGTATTCTATAAACTGTCTCTGTTGTATTGTATGTAACATATTACTGTCTGGAGCTTTTCGCCCTGGGCCTCCGCTGAAAATGGACATGAATCCAGTCGGACTATTCCGGTCAAAAAATGTAAAATAAAAATAAATAAATAATGGAACCATTTTCAAAAGCTTTGCAAATCAAGCAAACCCCACACAGTTGTAAAGAAGGGTCACACAAGAAAACAAAATGATCAAGTAGAGTTGCAGCAGTCTATTTTTTATGTAGATGGTGCATCAGTGATTGGTGAAGGAGTTGATGCAGTGAATTTATTGGCAAAAAGCGAAGCGTTTTGTACAGTCCAGATCAATGGTAAATCCACAGAGCTTAAAGTAGACAATGGTTTACAGTGTAATGTTATATCAGCAGACCCATTTGTTAAAGTGAGAACTAATGAACAACTCAATGTGGCCAGTAATGCAAAACTTGTTGCTTATGGAGGTGAAGAAATTGAAATCGAAAGCTCAGTGGTACTTTCATGTTATTTGGCTAAGAACTGTTACAGTTTGTTGTTCTGTGTAGTCCGAAAACCAGTACAGTCATTATCAGGTCTCAAAGTTTGAGAATGAATCTTTCTTTTACAAAGAAGTTCATCACATAAGTGCATGTCCTAGTTCTAATTTTTCTGAAGTCATTTTCTCAGAGTATGCTGATGTTTTCGATGACAGGTTGGGCAAACATCCAGTTGTGAATTCCATGAAGTTAGACCCAGAGGTCACTCCAGTAGTCAGACCAGCAAGAAGAGTTCCAATAGCTATGCAGGATAAAGTTACAGCTCAGATGGATAAAATGGTACAGCAAGGTGTAATCTGTAACCGACTGAATGGGTGTCTTGTATGGTAGCAGCTCACAAAAAAGGCTCAGACGAAATCAGAAGATGTATTGACCCAAGAGATCTGAGAAAAGCATTGAAGTGACCGCATCTTCCAATGCGTACAGTCGAAGAGGTCACAGCTCTAATACTGAATGCCACTATTTTTTTTCTGTGTTGGATATAAAAAGTTCATTTTGGCAAGTGATGCTTGATCGCATATCCTCATTACTAAGCAATTTTGCTACCGTGTTCGGCAGATAAAGATTCCTGAGGTTGCCATTTGGAATAAATTCTGCACGTGAAGTTTTCCAGCGTGCAATGGAGCAAATTTTTTCTTGTTATCCTTGTACTATAATAGTAAATGATTTATTAGCTGGAGGCAATGGTGAAGCAGATCATGACAGAAATCTAAAGAGGGTTCTAGACAGAGCACATGAAGTTAACTTGAAGCTCAGTCCTTTGAAGTGCAAATTCAGAGTACCGGAAGTTAAATATGTAGGTTATTTATTTACCAGTACTGGCTTGAGACCAGACCCGACTAAGCAAGCAGCTATTTTTGAGATGTCAGCACCAGATAATGTTTCCTAGGCATGGTCAACTATTTTAGTTTATACCAGACATCATTGAGTTGACAGCACCTTTAAGAGAGCTGACATGAAAAACTGTTACATGGTCATAGTTAAAACAGCACCAGAAGGCATTTGAAGACCTTAAGCAGAAAATTGCCACCCCACCTACATTAAGATACTATGATGTAAATAAACCAGTCACTCTTTCCTGTGATGCTTCAAAATTTGGTCTTGGTGCAGTTATTCTTCAATTGGGCAGACCAGTAGCCTATGCATCTAGAACACTTACCCAAACTGAAATGCAGTATACTCAAATTGAGAAAGAACTTTTGGCAATAGTATTTGCATGTTCAAAGTTTCAAGATTATATCTATGGTTGAGCTATTCAGATTGAAAATGACCAACAACCTCTAGTTACTATTTTAAAGAAGCCTATGAATTCAGCTCCAGCGAGATTACAAAGAATGATGATCAACTTGCAAAAGTACACCTTCAAAATGGTCTGTACGAAAGGCAAACTACTTTCTCTGGCTGATACCTTATCCAGATCAAAAGAGAGCCAGCACATTGGGATTGTGAATGTTTATTGAGAAAACCAGACCAGTTTCAGCATATTGCTTTCATCAGTGGTACATACAATAAGGCAGTATAAAGACTGCAATATATACTCTAATTAAAGACAAATGACATTTCCTGTCTAATAAATATTCAGTTTGATACTAAACCATAAAAATAGAATACAATCAACAAAATGTAAAATACAAACAAAAAGTTTTTTCTTTCTTAATTACACTAAACCTATGAAATTTATTTATCCATGAATAATATCAAGACCCATGAAGAGAAAGGAGATGTTGACAAAACCCTACAGTTTGTCATTTAATCCTGGTGGGAATAAACCCCCTAATTATAAACTAAGTTCTTCACAGATCCTCAGAAACAATTTAACAATGGCTGAACAAAAAGCTCTCACAGATCTTAGAGCAAACACTGACATTTCCATTTTACCAGCGGATAAGGGTGGGGCGGTGGTCATTATGGACTCCAGTTATTACTGGGTGGAGGAAAGTAGATTGTTGTCTAACCCTCAGCATTACATGAATATGCCTACCGACCCCACTCAGAATTTCAAAAAAGAGATTGATGATTTTTTGCAGGAAGCTGTGGATCATGGAATTATCAGTGAGAAAATAAGACAACACTTAATGGTTAAAGACCCAGGCAAACAATATCTATACTTATTGCCCAAAATTCACAAATCTTTGATTGCTCCACCGGGTAGACCCATTGTATCGGGTACTGGCTCCCTTACAGAACCATTATCAACATTTCTGACTGAACATTTACAACCGCTATTGCCACATGTTAGAGCCAGGCTAAAGGACACAACTGAGTTTTTACAAATTGTGCCCGAGTTGGAATTAGAACCCCACTGGTTGATATGTACCCTGGATGTCAAATCACTTTACACCAGCATTCCACATGGGGCAGGATTAACAGCATTAGAATTTTGGTTAAATAAGGCCAATCTTTACAATCCAGGTTTCAGTACCTTGCTTATTTGCATGACCAAACATGTCCTCACCAAAAACGTCTTCTATTTCAAAAATGAATGTTACTGGCAAATACAAGGTACAGCAATGGCATCTTTTGCCCCATTGTATGCTGATTTATATATGGGATATGTCGAAGAACATATCATATATAATGAGTCACATAACCTATATTTGCCAGAGATTGACATATGGAGACGTTTTCTGGACGACTGTTGGCTTATATGGAAAGGAGGCAGTGACTATCTGGAGGAATTCATTGAATATATCAATGAAAACAAGTGAGGGGCTGAGTTCACGGTGAATTTTCACAAGGATGAGATTCACTTTTTGGATGTCAATTTACAGCGTCAACCAGACAATACAGTATGCACCACTGTTTATCGTAAATATCCACAACACAACAGCCTGTTATATGCTTCCAGTCTCCATCCCAAACATACTATTAGTAATATTCCTAAATCTCAGTTTCTGCGCTTGAAGAGAATCTGCTCATCACAGCAGGATTTAACACTAACTCACCAAGATCTTGCTAACAGATTTCTAGCAAGGGGATATGGTATACAGAATGTGAATTCGGCCATGCAATGGGCAAACAACACATCCAGAGATACTTTATTACAATACAAACACACATCCAGGAGGGGACAGTAAGGATACTTTGAGAATGGCCACTACATTTAGTAGGAATGCAGCCTTTTTGAGTGATGTAATAGATAAACATTGGAATATTTTGCAGGCTAATGAAGAATTGGGTGAGATTTTGGAGGACAAATGCTCATATTCCTTCAGGCGGGGTAAAACACTACGGTCCCATTTTTCTCACTATAAAAAAATCACTCATCAGGATGTCATTGACCATCAAACAACATTAACAGGAGAGAGAGACCGGTTGATTCATACCTTTGTGGACACTGCACCTTCTGTAAATATGTTTTCAAAACAAAATCATTTACTAGTAAAAACACTGGGCAGGTTTATGACATTAATTTTTACGCCAATTGTGGAACAGACTGGATTAAATATCTGGTCACCTGCACTTGTCAAGTCTTTTATGTGGGGCAAACTTCTAGACAATTTAGGTGTAGGATGTCAGAACATCTAGCAGACATCAGAAATGCAAGGGCCACCAGTGCTTTATACAGACATTCACTTGTTCATCACACTGCTAAATTTACTTTTACAGTCATTCATAAAATATCAGGCAACAGATATTTTAAAAGAGGGTGGCATGGTATATTAAACATGAAGGAAAGGAAATGGATTGTGAAATTAGGGGGTTTATTCCCACCAGGATTAAATGACAAACTGTAGGGTTTTGTAAACATCTCCTTTCTCTTCATGGGTCTTGATATTATTCATGGATAAATAAATTTCATAGGTTTAGTGTAATTAAGAAAGAAAAAACTTTTTGTTTGCATTTTACATTTTGTTGATTATATTCTATTTTTATGGTTTAGTATCAAACTGAATCTTTATTAGTCAGGAAATGATGTAATTTGTCTTTAATTAGAGTATATATTGCAGTCTTTATACTGCCTTATTGTATCTACCACTGATGAAAGCAATATGCTGAAACCAGTCTGGTTTTCTCAATAAACATTCACGCTCCCAAGGTGCTGGCCCTCTCTTGTTTTGTCATAGTTTGCTTGGCCTGTGCATCTACCGTACTTGCTAACCTGCTTTTTCTGATTACCTTATCCACATCACCCAGAAATACAATAGAATAGCTTGCAGCAGAGAATTTTGACTTTGATCTGATGGCAGTGTGTAATTTCTCTACCACTAGACTTGATGAGCAATCTAGTGTACCACCTGAAGTGCAAACCTATTTTCCTTATAGAGATGAAATGTTGATAGAAGATGTCATTATTTTCAAAGGTCCTAAAATTGTTGCTCCTGCTTCCTTACTACAAGAATATATCCAGATTATGCATCGTGGTCACCCAGGTTCCGCATCCACTAAGAAGAGCGATAGAACTAGTATTTTAGCCTTCATTACTGAAAGACATTGATAAAGTACTTTCTTGTTCAGTATGCAATAGTACTTGATCACGTTTGCAAAGAGAACCACTTCAGCTAAGTCAAGTTCCTGAACTACCTTGTCAACAGCAGCCACGATATCTTCAAGTGGGATGATCGACACTATTTAGTATTGGTAGATTCTTATTCAGATTGGTTTGAGATTGACTTACTACCTACTTTAACAACCACTACTGTTATCACTAAGTTGAAACATCATTTTTCAGGTCATGGTAGCCCTCACAAAGTTGTTTCTGACAATGGTACTCAATTTAGTAATCAGTTATTTCAGAAATTTGCAAGAGAATGGGACTTTGTACATGTTACTAGCAGTCCTGAATATCCACAGTGAAATGGGCTAGCTGAACGTGCAGTGCAGAGTGCAAAGCAATTACTTGAAAGGTCAAAGTGTGACAATACCTCTGTCTTTTTGAATTTATTTAATCTCAGAAACTTACCCCATGATGATATACTTGACTCAAAGACTTCTATCCAGGCAAACCAGAACAATGCTACCTATTAGTTTCCAGTTTATTAAGGCCTAAAGCTAAGAACAACAGAACCATCAAGGCTCAATTATGCAAGAAGCATTCTATCCAGAAGTCCAGTTATGATAAATCGAGCAGATTTCTTCATCCATTGAGGGAAGGAGAGACAGTGAGTATATAAACGGCGAAAGGTTTCGACCGGATTGGTAAAATTACAAGTATATGTACTGAAATGAGATCCTACCTTGTAGAATCTGAGGGTGTGGAGTACAGGAGAAATTGCAGACATCTTCTTCCTGTATCAGAGTCATCATCGCAGCATTGTTCCTGTGATACAGACTCTAGATCTCACAGTGAACCATACGTTGTTCCCATCCCAGAGTGTGTTTCTGCCTCTACTTCCATTCCTGAGGATGCTCCAAATACTCCCAAGGTTGAACATTCTGTAGAGACAGTTCCAGTTACTAAAGGTAATTCCCAGTTTTATGTCGCACGATATGGTCGAATTTTCAGGCATAGTGAAATACACAGCAACGTGGACATAACTGTATATATATGTACCTAGTCTTGTATAATTACATGACAAAGAACTACTTGTATTATCTGTATCACAAATAGATTCATAACGTTGCATGATCTGTTTCTCAGAGGGAAGATGTAGATCAGAGTGTATGTGCTGTATCTTTAAGAAGTATATCAAGGACTGAACATGCACATATAAATACCAGGCACATACTATTTCCAGTGCCATTTTGAGAGTGCAGCCAGAGAGTGAGCATGTATGATTGCAGTAGTTAGTTTGTATATAAGTTAAGTTAAAGTCAGTAAACTTCTATCGTGATGTGTTTGTATATAATAAAGCTGTTTGAACAGAACCCACAAAGACTCTTTTGTTGAGTGCAAAGTAAGAGTGACAATATGGAAAGAAAAATAGAGGAAATAAAGTGTGTGTGTTTTCGAAGTCTTTTAGGCTTTCCTTTGAAATTAAAGTTTATTTAAAAATTCTGTACTGTTAGCAAAGATTACTTATTTAGCCAGTGTTTTTAGTGTTCCATTAAACTTAGAGAAGGATGTGTATAATATAATATTTTTCTTATTTAGGTTCAACCTTGATCCCCTGTTTGGAATGTATAATGTTTGCAACTAAAATTGTGTTGCTATGGTTTGTCATTTATATAACTGTAAGATGACCTATGTAGTACATGGTAATGTAATAAAGATGTTTCTTATAGGTTCCTTGGTAGGTACTAGGCTACTTGCCCTAGGGCCTATATCAGCCTAGGCAAAAAGGTACCCTGGCTTTCGCCACCCAAGAAAATTATTTACCTGTGTCCCTGTCGAGCAGAGCCACAGAAGTGATCTCCAGGGTGAATTTCCTATTTCCCATCCAGTCATTAAGATTTTTCTTGAAGAGTGCTAATGAGGAGCTTTGTTTGATATAGACAGGTAGTTTGTTCCAGAGTATGGGAAGTCTCTAGGATAGGAATCTATCCCTCCAGCATGTTCTGTTTATTGTGGTGACAAGGTTTAAGTCCTTAGAGCGTGTAGCTCAGAGGGATTGGGATTTCTTTAAGTGGAGCATGTCCAACAGCTCTGGGTTTGACATAGCTTTATATGTTAAGCAGAGATCGCCTCTGAGTAGGTGATATGCGACGGAGTAAAGCTGGTGTTTTTTGAGTCGGTCTGCGTAGGGCATCTGTTTGAGGTCAGTAATCCTCTTTGTGAGGTATTTCTGCGGCCTTTCCAGTTGTTGTAGATGTTTTGTGAAGTACATACCAAAAGGGGCATTGTACTCTATAATGGGTCTAATGAGTGACGAGTAGAGGGGAACAATGACCTCTTTTTTCCTGGATGAGAAACCTTTTGTGATGAGGTGTGCCACGTAGAAGGATTTCCTGACTACTCTGACGATGTGATTATCAAAGGAGAGAGACTACTGTCTACCTGTGTCCCAAGGTCTCTTAACACACTTTCGGTGTTAAATAGACTACCGCCTATGCGGTAGTTCATGGGTACAGAGTTTTTGCCAAAAGGGATGACAATGCACTTTTTGGCATTGAGCTTGAGGCCATGGCTTTGACACCAGACATCTGTCTCAGTGAGGCCCATTTGTATGATGTCCACATTGTTAGGAGTTTCGATTATGGCTCCTAGTTTGCAGTCATCTGCGAACTTCGTTAGCCAAAGACCTTCTGTGTTAGCCTGTACTTCAGAGAAGTAGATACCAAACAGGAGAAGACCCAGGACTGAATCCTGTGGTAATCCACTTGTCACTGGTCTGAAGTTGGATTTGGAGTCTGCTATTTACACAGTGTGGGTTCTGTCAGTGAACCAGTTGGCAACCCATCTTGTGACATAGGGATTTATACCTAGTTTAGTGAGTTTATCTATAATTCCAGAGTGGGGGATGGTGTTGAAAGCCTTGGCGAGATCTAGATAGGCTGTGTGAACCATCTTACCCTCATTTATAGCTTTGGTGACTGCTTCAAAGAAGTCTATCAGGTTTAGGACACATGATCTGCCTTTTACAAACCTGAACTGGGTGGGGTCCAGAGTTTTGAGATTACCAATATCTTTGTTTATAAGTTCCATGATGATGCGTTCCATGACCTTGCAAACCAGGCTCGTCAGGCTAATGGGGCGGTAGTTCCCAGGGTCCGTGGTGGATCCCCCTTTGTGGAGTGGGATAACTGTCGCTGTGCGCCATTCAGTGGGTGCAAAGCCTGAGGTGAAGCTATGATTGAACATGGTACTTAGGTGGGGTGCCAGTTTGTTCTGTAGTTCGTGTAGAACTCAGCCTGGGAGGTTGTCTGGTCCCATGGATGCTGTGTTCTTGGCTTTGGAGAGTGTGGTTTTTACCTGTGCAGCTGTGATTACAGGAACTTTGCATTCTTCCGGTATAGAGATGGGCCCTTTAGCGGGTGAGGGCGGGTAAAGTTAGCACTGAACCTATCTGCAAGGATGTTTGCAATATCAGTTGGTTCTGTATATTTAGTGCCATTGTGCTGTAACTCAGAGCAGATCTGAGTGTTGCCATTGAGATTTTTGACATAGCTATAGAATGCTTTGTGGCTGTCTTTAGAAACAGTGGCGATTTTATTTTCGTAACTAGCTTTGGATGATTTTATGAGGGATCTCAGCTTCTTACTCAGGCTGACCAGGGAGTTCCGCTAATCATGGGATTTTACTCTTTTTTTGCAGCAGTTTTTCCTTCTGTTGTAGAGTTTGTTTATGGCAGGGGACCACCAGATTGGATTCCTTTTTTTGGAGGATAGCATCTTGGTTCTGTTAGGGATAGCACAATCCATGTACCCGTGTAAGTGCCTATAAAGTGCATGTGTAGGATTCAGCAGTCATACCTCTATTGTCCGTCTGCATGGGTGTCGTGAAGTTTGCCACTTCTGTCATAAGAAGCTTGAAGTTGGCTTTGGAGAAATTCTTTATGGTGGTTTCCCTAATGGCAGGTGGAGGTGGGATGTGGATTTCTAGGGTGATTAGCTTGTGGGCGGATCTGACCAATGAGAAATGGAACTCTGATGTGGAACACCGGTCGCCCATGTTGGTAATGACCAGGTCTAGGATATTGCTGCCCCTGGTTGGGGTGTGGATAAGTTGATCCACGGCATTGGAATTTATGAATTTCAGAAAATATTGAGCAAAAGAGTTGGTACAATAGTAGTTTTCCCAGTTAATGGTGGGGTAGTTGAAATCGACCATTATTAGGGTGTTAGGTTGTGCCCTAATATTTTCCAGTGTATCAAGAAATAAGGAGTGGGAATCCTGGGGTATGGTGGGGGATCTGTAGCAAGCTACAGTTTGGATTGTGGTCTTCCCCAGAGTTAGTTGCACTTGGATAATCTCGGACGCATTATGCTGAACAACTAGCCTGGAGGTGTGGATATCCTTAATGAATATGGACACGCCTCCGCCTGTAGTGTTTCGGACCAGGTTAGGTGGCCGAAAGGTGTGGTATGAATTATAGCCTGGTAATGCAGGGGTGCTGTCTGGAGCCTTGAACCAGGTCTCTGTCACTGCACAGATGTCGATGTTCTCCATTTTAAGGAGTGCCTCAAGTGAGTGCATTTTGAGGTTTAGACTTCTAACATTGAGTAGCATTACCCTCAGATTTTGCTTGTTTGTACCTGTTATGGTGGAGAATTTGTCATTTGAGCCTTGCCTAAAAAAGGTGCTATAGGGGTGGCAAGAGCCTTAGCCAGTATCTGGAATCCCAAAGGAGACAGGAACAGGCCATCTCTGGCAAAGCATTGTGGTCTGTTGATCATGTCAACCCAGGCAGACAGATATTGGATCCCTTTAGAATGACACCAGAAGCTTAGCCAATTGTTGAAGTCAATCATTTTGTCCTTGTATGGTGGTATCATTCTGGGTGATGGCAGGATGCTAATCAGGGCTAGGGTCATACCTGCCTGGGCTACAAGATTGGAGAGCTCTTCCATGTCTCTTTTTATGTAGTCCAGGGAGGTACATCTCAGGTCATTCACACCAGCATGGACAATGACAGAGTCATATTTGTACTTGTTGTGGAGTGACTTGAGTGCGTGCGTTATGTGGCGGATCCTGTCACCCGACAGGCAGCTGACAGGAATTTTCTCCTTGTTTAGCCTGGTGAGTGGAACATCAGTGTGCCTGACTATAGAGTCACTTATGACTAGAGTATTGGGTACGTTGTTATGCCATATGGGTTGTGGTTGAGTGGCACACTGAGTTTGTGGGCTGTCATTTGGGTTGTGTTGGGGGGGGGTGGAGGTTGCTTGCATTTCTACTTTGGAGGTCTCTGTTACTTGGGCAGATTTTTACTGAGAGCCTCCATGAATATAGGGGTGTGTGTTGTGTTTCTATGTGTGTGTGTTGGTGGTGTAGGTTTTGAGGGACTATGTGATGAGTGTGGTGTGGTGCAAGTGTTTACCCTCTCCTCTTGACTGTCTAGTCCAGTCTTGGGTGAAGAGAGCTTTGCTTCCAATTTGTCTATATAATTGCATCTCTCACAGGTTGTAGTGTTGGGTGGTAGGAGGAGAGGATTGTCTGTGTACATGAGGCAATTGCTGCATTGCCCCAAGATGCCAAGATTCATCAGGTTGACAGGAGAAAACACCCGGAGGTGACCCATAGACATGCTTGGATAGGTGCTTATTTATTAAGTACTAAAAACTGTTTTTCTCTAGACAAGTGACGAAAGTTGAGTGCAGTAGTAATTTGTAGCTTATTTAGTGCTTACGAGTTCTCAACAAGAGCTGAACTCAAAGAAACAGATTTGAGTGCTAAAACTAAACAACTGGCTTGTTCTAAGGGAAAATATGAAGAGCAGACTTTATGGCGCCGGGAATAGTTTAACCCTAGCTAAGCGTTGATGCATAAAGTGTGTTTTATTTTTTTTTAATATAGCACTAGCAAATGAGCAAATCTGTTTAAACAAATTAACCAATAAAAAGCTAAAAACTGAGCCACGTTCCAGCAGTTTTCGATCAGACAAGGTGTTAAGTTGTCCCATCTCGCCTTCGTTCTTGCTGTTTGTGTTCGGAGGCGATCCTCGGCTCCGACTCGGCCTACTTCTAAAACTCGAGAGCTATTTACTGCCTCAAGGCATCCCAGATTGCACAGTGTCAGCTACTCAGATCTCGTTTGCCGCTTCAGCTGCGAGGTTGCTTCGTTACTGGCTCAGGCTTAGCATAGTTTTTTCAATGATTATAATTGTTGTTTATTCTTAAATTTTGTCAAGTTTTTGTCTCGATATAGTTCTTTATCCCTTATCGCCTTTCTTGTGTGTGTTGCAGCTTTGTTGGCCATCACTCCATATCTCGCAGGCCTTCTGTTTCCCCTGAACTCGTTTAAATTAGAGAGTCCCCCCCCACTCCCTTAGGACAGCTGTTTAAATTAGAGGCTCTCCTTTCTGTTAATTAACTGTTAAAAAAAAAAAAAAAACTGTTTGTTTTTTTGTATAGTAGTGTAACATGTCTAAAGAGGCCAAAGTTTCTGGCTTCAAAATGTGTGACTCATGCTGTCAGAAAATGTCTCTGACAGATGGGCACACAAGCTGTGTTTATTGTTTAGGGGCTGTGCACCTGCAGGATTCCTGCTCTATCTGTCAAGCATTTAGTCCAAGGGTCCTGCAGGAGCACAAAAACAAATTAATCCTTTGAGGATTATTGAAACCACAGGATTCCCTGGCTAAAGGTTCTCAGCCAGTGAACTCCTCTAAGTCTGTCAGGCGTCGGCTCCATCCTTGGAATCGACTCCTGGGCTTGAAGAACAAAGTTTTTTGGTGCCGAATAGCATCGACAAGTCATCTCCTCCCTCGGCTCCAACTGCCACCTTGGAGCCACAAGCGAGTAAGGTCTCCTTTATTGGAGCCAATCCACTCGGTGCCACAGTCACCCTTATTAGGAAGTGAACGCAGTCATCACTCTTCATCCCACTCCTCTTGATCCTCTAGGTTATCGGATCAAGACGTGGAGTGAGTAGTCAGCAGGTTGCGTAAATCACAGGCCCTTGCGAAATTACTTTCCAGCCCACCTCAGGAGGTTGCAGCTCCATCCGCCTCCATCTCCATTCCTCCTTCGACTACACTTAGTTCAGAGCTGGAGACCATGGACACGCTGATAGTAGAACCAACCGCGCCAATCACCTCCTCTTCGGTTCCGACATCGGCTCCAATCACCTTGATTGTTTCGTCCATCGAGGGATCTGCCCACCAAAGCTCTGTCGTCAGCTCCCGGGGGGGGGGGGGGAGTGGCATCAGTCCCATGTCCAA
This sequence comes from Protopterus annectens, assembly GCF_019279795.1. Classification (NCBI taxonomy): domain Eukaryota; kingdom Metazoa; phylum Chordata; order Ceratodontiformes; family Protopteridae; genus Protopterus; species Protopterus annectens. The sequence continues at coordinate 461,942,984 of NC_056750.1, forward strand.
CCCTGCTCTCCCTCTCGGAGCTTCGGCACAGGTGAGCTCGGCTCCCACATCGGCCTCGGAGCTGTCGCCCTCGATGCAGAGAAGGACTCCTGTCTCTTCGGAGCTGGAGCTTTCTTTGCCTCTGGATCGTGACGCCTTCGAGGTCATGCGGAGTGTGCTGTCCCCTGAAGCAGCCCTACTATCAGCCCCATCGGCTCCTTCTCTTGTGGTGCCTGTGCCAACCTCTTCTCCTCCTCCTGCCCAGAAGCATGGAGAACCTATGCCGCAGGACACCCCATTGGGTGACCCCTCTTCTTCCGAGGCCTCCCCTGATCACTCAGAGGAGCCTCCTCGGAAGAAGAAGTGTAAGAGGAAGCACCTAGACTCCCCTGAGTCTGTCACCTCAGATACAGACCTGGATGAATCGGAAGGGTCCCCCAGGTCCTCCTCTGAAGATGTTTCCTGTTCGGACATCCTTGAAATGCTTAGGCAGAGGGGTGGCTAGTCTTCCCTAGCCCCTACCGAGGACGAGTCTGTATACCTGGAGGCATTCGGTTCCCGACCCTCCACCTCCTGGTTGTCTCCACCTTTCGATCCACTCATGTCATGTAGTGGCTCGAAAGGCTTGGTCAGCTCCGGATTCTGTGGAACCTAGTCCGAGGATACCAAATAAGTTCATAACAGCTCCCCGGGACAAACTATTTCTCTGTAAAGGTGTGCCAATTGATGCCATGGTGGTTGCAGCAGCCACCAAGAAAGTTAGTAAAATCTTCTTCGAATGCCCATCCACCAAACAAAGAGTCTAGGACGATGGACAGATATGGGAAGTGAATGTTTTCCTCAGCGACTTTCTCAATGAGGTCCCTAAGTTATCTCTCTCATTTTACACAACTTCAAAGAGATCTCCTAAAAGAGCTTGGAGATGCTCCCTCAGCTGTAGGATCTTGTAGGGTATCAGCCAAAATAGCTTCCCATCTTGCGACTCGTAATTCTATAGTCAACTCCTCCATTTGGCTGATTTCCTATGCAGCCGATGGAGCGAGCAGAGCCGCAGGTACAGGAGTGGCTCTCAGGAGACATGCTTGGCTGCGGCTGTGTCAATTTGCGGAACCCTTTTGGGCGTCCTTCACAATTACTCCCTTTGAGGGCTCCAGGTGAAAGACATGCTTACCAGGTGCGAGCAGGAAGGCAAGACTCGCTCTGCCGTGGGAGTCTGTTTTTCCACTCCTAACAGACCTTATCCCAAAGGTCAGAAGGGTGGAAAGATGTGGATTCGGAAGTCCCAGGGACCCTTGTCTGACACATGTGATTTTTCCCCCAGGGGTAGAGGGGGAAACAACAACAATGGCAGACGTCGCCTTCGTGGCAGAGGGGGACCGCAAAATCAGGGTGACAAAGAAACTTTCTCTGCCAAACCCTTCCAGTATCCCTGACAGGTTGCCCGACTGCTCACCTCTGATGGCAGTCGGGGAAAGACTTTCCCTGTACCCAAAAGCCTGGCAAAATATAACAAGAGACAAATAGGTACTATCTATCATATCCGGACGTTACAAAATCCCCTTTCATCAACCCCCTCTATAGTCAAAAAAGTCCATCCCAGATGTCCTACCCAATCTAAGGGATCAAGCTGTTGTTCAAGTTTCAAAACTGCTAGAAAAAAGAGCCATTCAGGAAGTCCCTGCAGACCAACTAGGATCCGGAACTTACTGAAGATTCTTTTTAGTACCAAAAAAGACAGGGGACTGGAGACCAATGCTGGATCTCAGCAGATTGAACAAATCTGTACACAAAGAAAAGTTTCAGATGGTCACACTGCAGTCCATTCTCCCCTTTCTGGGTCAGGACAACTGGATGTGCTCCATAGATCTTCAGGATGCGTACTACCATATCAAAATGGACAGACGCTCCAGGAGATTTCTTTGCTTCTGGGTAGGAGCCAGTCATTATCAGTTCAGAGCTCTGCCCTTTGGTCTCACCACAGCCCCCCAGGGTGTTCACCAATATATGGCAGTAGTCACGGCCTTGAGACGTCAAGGATTCCAGGTGTTTCCCTATCTAGACGACTGGCTCCTAACTGCTACAACTAGGCATCAACTCTTAGAGGCACGAGATTATACAATATCAACCTGCACCCAATTAGGCATTACAGTAAATTTCGAAAAATCTGCCTTGTTGCCCTGTCAATCTGTTACATATATACGAGTAGAATTAAACACAAAACAGATGATGTTATGTGATCCTATCTCGCCTACATTCTGACTGATGGGTTCGGAGCCGATCCCTCGGCTCCGACTCGGCATGCTTATGCCAAAGAGCGAAGTCTCTTATTGGCTGAGCTTACTATATCCCAGGATGCACCACTACCAGTCCCCCAGATCTCGTTTGCCGCTAACAAGTGAAGACGTGGTCTCGAGCTGGCTGAGCTAAGTAGTGATTATTTTCACTAACTTTCTGTCAGGAATTTCTTTATTCTTCAACAAAAAGCTGTTTTAACAGCTATCTTGTGTTTAGAGTGATTTTGGAGAAATTTACTTGGTAAATTTTTGTGTTGTGAGTGTTGACTAGGAGTACCTCTTGTGTGGAAAGGCCTTTCCCAGTCTTTTTGGTTGTTAGGTGACCTCTTTCTGTTTAGGGATCTCGGATCCTTTATACTGCTGATAGTTTCTCTTTCTTAAAAGAAGGACAAAGCAGAGTAATTTCTTTTCTAATTACAGTGTTTGTACTGTGTTTTGGCTAGTTCACTGAATAATTCACCGGAATGTCTCAGGTTCCTAGGCCTTCGGGCTTTAAAAAGTGCACCAAGTGCAACTTTAAAATGTCTATCACAGATGACCACTCTCTCTGTGTTTATTGTTTGGGTGCAAAACATTTGCAGGAGTCCTGCAGCGTGTGTCACGCTTTTTCCTCGAGGGTCCTCCAAGAGAGGAAAAATAAGCTTATATTAAAAGGCCTTATAAGACCCTCCTTTGAAGAAGCTTTAGCATCCTCTCCTTCTCCTGCTAAAAAGAAAAGGGCGTCGGCTCCGACCGCCAAAAGACATAGGCAGGTTTCTCCTTCGGCTCCAAGGACTTCGGAGCCGAGGGCGGAACGGTCTGCCTCGATGCCACCAGTCTCGACTCCTCTGGCTTCGGAGCCGATGGCTGGGGCATCGAGAGGCGGGTCATCTTCGTCGGCTCCACTGGTCTCGGAGCCGATGAAGGTTGTCCGCTCAGACACTTCCTCCTCGGCGCCGAAGTCCTCCTCGGCACCGATGGAAACTAGTTTGGGTATTCCTTCGGCGCCGATAGTCATCGAGTCGCCTCGGAGCCGGTCCCCTAGCCCCTTGGGGCCGTTGGAGAGGCCATCTCGAACCCGTTCAGTATCCTCTAGGTCATCGAGGATGTCAGATTCGGACATAGACAGGGTGCTCCAAAGACTGTTCCAGTCCCCAGTCTTTCAAAAATTTGTTTCGGCTCCGACCCAGTTGGCTTCGGAGCCGACAGCCCATGCCCATGTCATTGCCATTCCTCCTCCGACCGCTTCGGCTCCGTCGGAGCAGGTGCTGTTGGAGCCGGTGGAGGTTTTAGGGTCGGCTCCGACCCTTACTCCAACCCCGGCCTTCGGGTCCGAGTTTGGTACACGGACTTCTTCGGCTGGACCCGGGGGTGATGTTTCGGGACCTATGCTTTCGGTTCCGAGCCTCCCTCTCGGTGCTTCGGCTGCGGGACTTCCGTCTGCTATCATGGCTCCGGGGACCGGACACTCCCAGGATTCTAGGGGTCCGGCTTTCAGAGCTATGAGGAGTGCCTTGGCCAAGTCCTCTTCGGCAATCTCTCCGGCTTTACCGGCACCTTCCCTGGGCGTGGAGACTGGGTCTTTGGCAGTTCCCCTGTCCTTAGGCAGCGGAGCCCCTGGGCCTGAGGTTACCCCCACTGGGGGTTCCCCTCCTCCTGAGGGTTCTTCGGAGTTGTCCTCAGAGGAGCCCCCAAGGAAGAGATCGTGCAAGAGGAAGCACGTGGACTCCCCCGAGTCTATTACATCGGACACTGATCTCGATGATGCAGAGGGGTCCCCGAAGTCGTCCTCGGATGATGTCTCATTTGCAGACATTTTAGAGATCCTCAAACAACGAGGCGGCTGGATATCCAAACCCCCCTCTGCTGATGAGTCAGTGCTTCTCAAGGCCTTTGGGGCTCAGCCCTCCGCCTCCTGGGTGTCTCCGCCCTTCGACGAGCTCCTGGATTTAGTTTGTCGGAGGGCGTGGGAACATCCAGATACCGTGGAACCAGTCCCTTCTCGTCCTAACAAATTTTTGTCTGCCCTACCCGAGAAGGAGTTCCTGACTAAAGGCGTGGCTGTAGATGCCATGGTGGTGGCATCTGCTACACAACAGGACGTGGCAGAGGCTTCAACGTCCGTCCATCCTCCTAATAAGGAGTCTAGGAGCATGGACGTGCGGAAGTGCACCCTGACTTCAGCGGCCTTTACTTTAAGGTCCCTGAATTATTTGGCACATTTTACCAGGCTTCAGAGGGATCTGGTCAAGGAGCTGTCAGATTCCCTCTCGGGTAACCTACCTGAGCAGCTAGCCCAGTCGGTTAGCTCTCAGTTGGCTATCCTTGCTTCAATTTCTAACTCGTCCATGAGGCTCATTTCATATGCGGCCGAAGGGGCGGGTAGAGCGGCAGGCACAGGCGTGGCTCTACGGAGACAAGCCTGGCTCCGTTTGTGTCATTTTGCGGAGGCCTTCAAGTCTTCCTTCGCCGACGCTCCCTTTGATGGGTCCTCTTTGTTTGGACCTAAGGTTAAAGACACTCTTACCCGCTGTGAGCAAGAAGGAAAAACTTTATCTGCCGTAGGTGCACGTTATTCCACTCCCTTTCAGCCTTATCCCAAGGCTAAAGGAGGAGGGAAGATGTGGTTCCGTAAATCACGTAAGTTTTTCCCTCAACAGCAGGAAGATTCCCCTTCCAGAGGCAGAGGACGGGGAAATTTTTCTGGGAGACGCCGTCCCAGAGGCGGCAGAGGGCCCCGCAATTCTGGAGACCGCGAGTCCTTTCGTGGCTCTTCAGCCTCCCACACTTCATGAGGGATTGCCCGGCTGTGCTGCTCCGGAGCCAGTCGGGTGCCGTTTTGCCAAGCACCTAAAAGCCTGGGAGTCAATCACTCAGGACAGATGGGTGCTTCGGATTATTGCCGGAGGTTACACCATTCCCTTCACACACTCACCCCCACCATCCAAAAAAATCCTGGACCCACCACCCAGTCAAAGGGAAATGGCAGCCGCAGAAGCGTTAAAGCTGCTAGAAAAAGGAGTCATCCAACCGGTCCCCACAGACCAGATCGGATCCGGAAATTACTCAAGGTTCTTTTTAGTGCCAAAAAAGACAGGGGACCTGAGACCAATATTGGATCTCAGCAGACTAAACCAATCCATCACGAAATCCAAATTCCGAATGGTCACGTTACAATCCATTCTCCCATTATTGGAGAAGGATGTTTGGATGTGCTCCATAGATCTCAAGGACGCCTATTATCACATACCGATACATCGGGCGTCCAGGAAGTATCTGCGCTTCAGCCTGGGAGACAGTCATTTCCAATTTTGTGCTCTGCCCTTTGGTCTCACCACAGCCCCTAGGGTGTTCACCAAGTGTTTGGCAGTAGTAACTGCTCACCTGAGGAGTCTTGGATTCCAAGTGTTTCCCTATCTGGACGACTGGCTCCTGACTGCCACCACCAGTCATCTACTAATGGACAACCTCAAAGCCACCTTTTCCCTGGGTGCTACCCTGGGAATTACATTCAACTGGTCAAAGTCTGTCTTGCTGCCCTCTCAGCGCATAAGGTTCATAGGAGCAGAGATAGACTCAAAATTGATGCTGCGTTTTTCTTCCTACCGAAAGGATCCAAACTTTACAAGGCCAAGTTCAAGCCCTGCTTTCAAGATCCAAGGCCCCAGCCAGGATGGTCCTGCAACTTTTAGGTTCGATGTCTGCCACGGTTCTCCTAGTTCCTCTGGCAAGATTGCACATGAGGATTCTTCAGTGGCTATTATCGACTCAATGGTCCTTTCAGGATCTTCCCCTCAATCACCCCATTATGATTACAGAAACGTGCAAACGGGACCTTCGCTGGTGGCTTCAGCCATCCAATCTGAATCAGGGAAGTCCTTTTGTTATTCCCCCTCCAGTGGTCACCCTGACGATGGATGCCTCCCAGACAGGGTGGGGGGGGGGCATTGTCTGGGCAGGTTAGTTCAGGGTTCCTGGCTTCCAGACGAAACCTTTCTTCACATCAATGTATTGGAGATGAGGGCTGTACTTCTGTCCCTACAGGCCCTCCACAAGTTTCTCCCTCAGGGCATTATCGCTATCCACACAGACAACATGTTGGTGGTCTGGTATCTAAACAAACAAGGAGGGACCAGATCTTACCCCCTTTGCAGAGAGGCCATGAGGGTGTGGGAATGGGCTGTAGCTACCAGCCGTTTCTTGGTAGCGACCCACATTCGGGAAATCCAATATATTGGCAGACAGATTAAGCAGGACAATTCTCTCTCCTCACGAGTGGTCTCTGAACGAAACAGTAGCAGCTCAGGTTTTCAGAAGATGGGGGACGCCGTGCTGCGACCTGTTTGCAACACCACAAAACACAAAGTGCAAAAGGTTCTTCTCCTTGACTCCACATCAGGGGGAAGCAGCTATGGATGCTCTAGCACAACCTTGGCCAACAGGGCTACTTTATGCCTTTCCTCCGATTCCACTTCTCCCCAAAGTCATTCAGAAAGCTTCTCAATTGGGGTCCACAATGATACTAATTGCTCCGCACTGGCCTCGTCAGGTATGGTTTCCCTACCTGAAGAAATATGCGGTGGACGATCCTTGGGTTTTAGATCTAACTCCGGATCTGCTAATTCATCAGTCGGGACGACAACACCAGTCCCTTCACACTTTGAAGTTGACAGCTTGGCTCCTCCACTTCCGACTTTAGTCAGAAATCACACCTTAGACCCGGAAGTTATTCACATTTTATCTTCGGCCCACAAACCCACCACTAAGAAATTGTACCTCAGTAAGTGGAAGAGGTTTGCTATCTGGGCTCAACTCAGGGCCTTAGACCCTATCACTGCCCCGATCCCAGAGGTTTTGAAATTTTTAACATCCTTGTTTAATCAAGGATCTTCTGTCTCTACTATTAAAGTCCAACTAGCAGCTATCTCTAAATTTCACGAATCCATGGATCCTCCGTTGATGAGCAGCAGATTATGCAAAACTTTCATTAAAGGTGCGGGGCTGTTAAGACCCCCAGTTTTTCATCCTGTGCCTCCGTGGGATCTTGATTTGGTGCTTCGTGCATTAACATCTTCCCCTTTCGAACCGGCTGCTACATGTGAGTTAAGATATCTGTCTTGGAAAACTGCCTTCTTAGTTGCAATTACCTCTGCAAGAAGAGTTTCAGAGCTTCAAGCCCTATCTATCAAACCACCGTACTTGATTTTTCACAAGGATAGAGTATCACTTAGGCCTAATCCATCTTTTGTCCCAAAGGTCTGTTCTAATCTCTGTCTCCAACAATCTCTAGAGCTACCAGTTTTCTTTCCAAAATTCTCCAATGAAGCAGAATACACTCTCCATAAATTGGATGTTCACAGGCAATTGCGTTTCTATCTAGACAGGACTCAGCAAATTCGTAAATCAGACCAGTTGTTTATGTCCTTCTCAGACAATAAATTGGGTAAAACCATCACAAAAGCTACTATCTCCAAATGGATTAGAGATTGTATAACTCAGGCTTATTCCTCTTCGAATAAGCAACTTACAACATCTATCAAAGCTCACTCTACCAGAGCTATGGCTACTTCTATAGCTTTTCATTCCAAGCTCGCTATTTCTGAGATTTGTGCTGCGGCTACTTGGTCCAATCCGCACACTTTCATTTCCCACTATAAATTGGATGTGGCATCTAAAGGGCGAGCATCATTTGGTTCCACGGTACTCAGGAGTGTTTTCCAGTGAGCCATCCAGGATTCAGGTGCTAGGGACGCTGTCCCATCAGTCAGAATGTAGGCGAGATAGGATCACATAACATCTTTTAGTTATGTACTCACCATAACTTCAGATGTTTGGGATCCATCTCGCCTACATTCCTAATACCCACCCTCCTTCCCCAGCCTTGGAGATCAGAAGAGATTGAACGGTTTTGAGTTCTACTGTTTTATCTTGTTTCTTCTGACGATGTTATATAAGCAGTGCTTGCATGTGTGCATGTATGCGGACAAACTAGATCTGGGGGACTGGTAGTGGTGCATCCTGGGATATAGTAAGCTCAGCCAATAAGAGACTTCGCTCTTTGGCATAAGCGTGCAGTGGAGCCGAGGGATCGGCTCCGAACCCATCAGTCAGAATGTAGGCGAGATGGATCCCAAACATCTGAAGTTATGGTGAGTACATAACTAAAAGTTTGCAAGGTTACCGCAGGAAAGAGTTTTCTCTATTCACCAACAAGTGTCATTTCTAATACAGAGCAGAAAGGTCCAAGTCAGACATGTCCTGCAAGTTCTAGGCTCCATGGCAGCTGCCATTCTTCTTGTACCATTAGCGTGTTACCACATGAGAGTCCTTCAGTGGCTTGTCTTCACGCAGTGGTCCTTCCAGGAACTACCCATGTCTCACATGATCCTGATTACAGAAACATGCAAAAGGCACCTCTCTTGGTGGATGGTCTTCCCACTGGTGACTCAGGGCAGACCTTTCATTCAACCCCCACCGGTAGCCACAGTGACCACGGATGCCTCCCTGATAGGGTCAAGGGGGGGGCATTATCTAGGCAGGACACTCCAAGGCATTTAGCAACCTAACGAGTACCATCTGCATATCAATGTCCTAGAGATGAGAGCGGTGTTCCTAGCATTGCAAGCTCTTTAAGACTCTCTTCCTTCCGGGACTGTTGCAATCCAAACAGACAACATGTCAGTTGTGTGGTACATCAACAAGCAGGGCAGGACCAGGTCCTACCCCTTGTGTCGAGAAGCTTTCAGGCTATGGCAATGGGCGATTTCCTCCCAACGTTTTCTGATAGCAACGCACATCCCTTGGAAATCCAGTGTAATAGCGGACAGGCTCAGCAGGGCTATCCTCATGCCTCATGAGTGGTCTCTGAATCAGGAAGTTGTGGACCTTATCTTCCGCAAATGGGGCCAACCTTGCTGCGATCTATTTGCCACCCCCCTCAACAAATGCAGCAGCTACTTCTCCCCTGCTTCCTCCTCCAGGTCAAACTCCCAGGGACGCTCTAGTCCACGATTGGCCTCAGTGACTCCTTTATGCATTTCCCCCCATTTCCCCTAATTCCAAGACTCATACAGAAAGCAAAATTGTTGGTTTGCAAAATTATCCTCATTGTCCCTATTGGCCTCGACAGATATGGTTTCCGTTCCTGCACCTTCACCTACTAGACCAGGCTTGTGGTCTGGACCCAGTGCCAGATCTGTTGATTCATCAGTCAGGCAGGTTACACCAATCCCATGAGATGCTCAAGCTCACAACTTGGTTTCTCCACTTCCTACCTTAGCCAGGCTTTCAAGTATCTCCCCAGTAGTTTGCAATATTATTGTATCCTCCCATAGGTCAACTACGAGAAAGACTTATGCTAGCGAATGGAAAAGATTTTCTTACTAGGCAGAATCTAGAAACTTAGCCCCCTTTTCAGCCCCAGTCCATCAAATTCTAGAATTTCTAGCAGAGCTTTTTCAGTTGGCTGCGGCTGCTGCTACCATCAGGGTACAACTGGCAGCCATATCTAATTTTCATATTGGGATTATTAATTCTAGCATAATATCTCATAAGCTCTGCAAAGTCTTCATGAGAGGAACATCTCTTCTTAGACCCCCAGTGAGGGATCCACCTCCTCCTTGGGATCTCAATTTAGTTCTGACCTCTTTGATTCTGCCTCCCTTTGAACCAGCAGCTTCTTGTCCCTTAAAATTTCTTTCTTGGAAAACACTTTTTCCGGTTGCTATTACCTCAGCTAGACGTGTTTCAGAACTCCAAGCACTCTGTGTTCGTCCTCCATATATGGTGTTTCACAAAGATAGAGTCTCTCTGAGAACCAACCCATCCTTCATACCAAAAGTCTGTTCAGAAAACAATTTAAATCAATCTCCCCGTCTTCTTTCCCAATTATAGCAACAAGGCAGAATACGGTCTTCACCAACTGGATGTGCACAGACAATTACGTTTTTACCTCCATAGGACCAAAGAGCTAAGAAAGTCAGACCAATTATTTCTCTCCTATGCTCACAATAAACAAGGCCTTTCAGTTTCTAAGGTGACCTTATCCAAATGGTTATCTGACACCATTGCCTTTATTTATCAGTTAAGGCATAAACATCTACCAGCAAAACCGAAATGTCATTCTACTAGAGCATTAGCCACGTCTGTAGCCTTTCAGTCTAAATTGCCCATATACTCAATTTGTGCAGCTACCACTTGGGCAAACCCTTATACCATTATCTCTCATTACAAAGTGGATGTGATCTCCCGGAGCAGGGCTTCCTTTGGTTCCACTGTTCTGAAAAGTCAGTTCCAATGAGCTACCCGGGGTCTTTAGGTGCTAGAGACACTGTCCCAAACAGCAAGAACGAAGGCGAGATGGGACAACTTAACATAAAGAAGTTATGTACCTACCATAACGTTCCATGTTAGTTGTCCTTCATCTTGCCTTCCTTCTTGCGTGCCCCCTCCTTCCCCCTTCCTGGAGGATTGAGGGAAGTTCACTATGGTTTCACTGGTTGATTTCCTTTTTCTTGGTTCACATGCCAGGTAATTTTATGACGGTTTACTCTGATCTGTTATTTTGGTAAATCAGTTTTAGGTTACTGGTTACTTTTATGTCTAGTGTGCATTATCACAAACGAGATCTGGGTAGCTGAAGCTGGGCATTTTGGGATAAGGGTTAGCCTCGAGCCAGTAAATAGCTCTCAAGCTTTAGAAGTAGGCTGAGTCGGAGCCGAGGATCAGCTCTGAACCCAAACAGCAAGAAGGAAGGCGAGATGAAGGACGACTAACATGGAACATTATGGTAGTACATAACTTCTTTTTCTAACTGCACACTCCTGCTACTAGGGTGCAGGGGAACTTTCTCCAAAAAAAGATGGCCTGGATTAGCGCTCAAGTTGTACAAACAAAGCTAGATTCAGCAGGTCTGAATCTAGTCTATGCTACAGCAAACAAGGCGTACCAATTTCAGAAAGAAACAGTTTAAATAAGCAGGCACAATAAGCCTTTAACCAGAAACAACCAGCTCAGAAGGGTAGAATCTACCCTGTTCTCCCACAAGAGTGCAGACCACACCTTTTTAATGTAAAATAACTGGCCCTAAGCCCAAGTGCGTAAACCAGAACTAATACACTTTTAGAATAAGAGACACTAAGCCTTTAATCGGCAACTCCTGACTTAGAAGGATGTAAGCTACCTGTTCTGCCACAACAGTGCAGACCACAAACCTTCTTAATGTAAAACAACTGGTCTGAAGCCCAACAGCTTAAACCAAAGGCTTAGAATAACAGTTACAATTTAATCAGGCTACTAACAAGCAGTAATAAATGCAGCAGAATAAATGCAATTAAGTACTTTTAAGAACAGGCAGCAAAAGCAATACAAATTAATAAAGTAGGAAGAAACAAATACAGTAAAAGCAGATGAATAAAGTGCAATTTTATTATATAACAATAGAAAACGAGCAAACTGATTTAAACAACTTTCCAATTAACCAGTAAAAAAGCTCAAGACTGAGCCCTGTTCCAGCAGACTTCAATCAGACAAGTTCTAACTGCACACTCCTAAAAGAATAATCTTGTAGAAAGTAAATATGAAGGAAATTGATAGTAATAGAAAAGAATGGTATGATGAGATTATAGGAAAAATATTATAGTATATATCCTTAAAAGGAATTAAACATTGAGAAAAGGAATGGTATTACTGCAAGAATGAAAAGATGTAAGGACATATAGAAGGTCAGGATTTTTTATGGAGGTTGTCTATACAAAAATTGCCGGTGAAGGTGAATATGCCATATAAAAGACAGAGTTTGATTATATTGTAGTGAATTTGAAACTTGTGAACATGTTTTTTCCAGAATATAAAAAAATCAAAAATGTTATAGAAAAAGATTATAGATATTAAATATGCAAATGAATTTAAAGACGTGAATAATTTAAACATGATGATTGAATTTGGGTATTATAGAAACAAAAGTAAGAAAGAGGTTGAAAATCTTGATTAAAAAAGTGTTTGCCATATTATGGTTGATTTGGAACCAGGGTGTTAAGCAAATCATGTGTAATGAAAAATGGGACTTAGCAGTGGTGTTGAAAAAAATAAGGTTTTGGTTGTGGAAATTGGATTGGGGGTCTAAAAAGTAATAAGTAAGTGTTCTGTATGATGAAGCAGAATGTAAAAGGAGGATGTAATGCATGGTTTGTTAATGTGTGTGAGTATGTATGTGTGTGTGTATATATATATATATATATATATATATATATATATGTATATATATATATATATATATATATATATAGTAAATTGAAAAATATGCATATGTAATGTAAATAAGTAGGAATGTAAATAATTGTTGATTTTGTAAACACCTATGAATTATGTAAATAAAAAAAACCCTACTCTTTTTGTTATGAGGGGGAACATTTTTGTGGCTGCACATCCTGTTTCTTTTCCTGGCATGGAGGCAGTTAGGAGAAGTTGTGCAGTAATGGAGGGAGAAGAGAACTGTTCTGTTAGTGATAGCATTGTGGATAGTACAAATAGCATCTAGCCGATTTTGTACCTCAGGACTTTGAAGAAGTTGTTGTAACTGAAATTGCTTCTGGAGATTTGCCTGATGAAAAATGGGTTGTTTTATTGAACAAAGGTGATTCTGAAGAAGAATCTGAGATTTCATAGTTGTATGTGATGGAAAAGGGTTTAAGAATGGAAAGTGAGTTGGGCAGAAAGGAAAAGGAGTCATGAGTTGAATGGACATAAGGTTATAGGTGGGATGTAATCTGAAAATTTGTATGCTGATGCAGGTTGAAGAAAAAGATAGTATAAACTTTATTAAAAAGAACAAAAAGGTTTGTTCATATTAAGAAGAAATAATAGATATTTTTGTGGGATAATTTAATATTACCTTTGGGATTTGAAGCAAATGACAGACTCTTGATTCATTTGGGGAAAGAGACATTTTGTGACATTACATTAGAGACTGAAGACTTAATGGAAGGATATTTGTTTAATTGTGAAAAAAGGATGACTGTTACCTGTGAAATTAATTTGTATTTTCCGGGCAGGGAACTCAAAAAGTGTTTGTTTAATGTTGCACTTATGAAATTGAGTTAAAAGATATTTTAATTGTTTTTCATTTGATTATGAAAGTTAAAGGTGAGAGGAGTATTTGAATTGGGGGTGTGGGAATCGGATGTTATTTTTAAATATGAAAAAGATGTAATAAAGCATTTATCAAGTATAATATGTATATATATATATATATATATATATATATATATATATATATATATATATGGCAAGAGAAGAACAGTTAGGTATATGGGACAGACATTTTTTTTTCTGTGAGGATTTCAATCATCTGGTAAATGAGTGTAGAAATATATGATGCAATTAATGTAGAGGAGAAAGGTCTTGTGATGAATAAGTATAAAAAGGAATGTAGAATATCTGAATATATGAAAGTGAATGACATTTTTGGTTTGATTGTAAAAAGAATAAGCAATGTAATGAGCAGGATGGTGAAGAAAGTATTGTAATGTCAGAAAGTAATGAAAAAGTGTGTGTGTGTGTGGGGGGGGGTTAATTAAAAGTGAAGTTATAAAAGTTGACTTAGATAAAATCTTATATTTCAGGAGAATGAAGGTAACTGTACTGCGAGTGTTGAAAATGAAGAAGAAATTGAAAGTGGTAAATCAGATGTTTCTGAAGGAAAGGTGTTGAATGTTAGCAAAGTAAATTTGATAGGTGCTCGGGTAGGGGAGACGAAAAGAAGATTAAAATATATCACCAAATATTAAGAAAGGTAAGGAATAGTTTTAGATGTGTTTCAGTTAATGAAAATAGTGAAAAATTTGATTCTGTGGATCAATGAATAGTTATATATAAACTCAAAAAATATTCAATTGGGGAATAAAAAATAAGAAAATGAAAATTTAAAATGCTTCCCTTAAAAAAAGAAGGAAAAGTAGGAATTTGAGTACTTTCAGTAAATGTGAATAGTATCATTCATATTGTAAGATGGATAGGGATATTAAAACGATGTGCTAAATGTGATGTAAATGTTATTCATATACAGGATGTAAGATTCCTGACAAGTGAAGAATGATTGCAAATAGAAAAATTGTAGAGTACAAAAACGGTATGTATTTTAGAAATTGAATGTTTTTCTGCAGTGGCTGTATTGTGTAAAAAGAGTATGCATATTAGATGCAACATTAGTAAGGGTAAGCATGTTAACTGTAGTGGATGTGGGTGGAGAGAATATGTTTATATAATTGTAGCATTATATGCATAGAAATGTCAAGGAACGAGAACATCAAACCATGGTTAACATGAAAAGTTTTACAGGGGACTTTAATTGTGATTTAAGAGGAAATATAAAAAGAAAAAGAAAATGTTAAAAAATACAACTGATAAAATGTGTCAAGTTAGCTGTGTGGAATAAAAGTCAGTGGACTTATAGGAGAGGGGCAGTTGGATCGGAAATTTATTATTTTGTACTGTTGCAAGGTTTGAGTGTAGCAGGTGGTGATATAGTTGACAGGTATTTCAGATAATTTAGCAATATGGATGGAAGTGATGGAAGAAAAGTATATTAAGATAAGAAAGGGAATAAAAAGAATAAATGAGAATTTATGGGATGAATTTGGAGAGTGGGAAGCAAAGCAGTTTTGGAAGGATCATATAAACATGAAAGACTTTTATAAAAAGTGGTCTGAATAGTGGATTGAATTTAAAAATAAGTATAAGATGTGTTTTTCTTACCAGTGGCAGTATGATGTAAGAAATGAAAATAAAAATGAAGTGTGGAATGATGTATAGAAATGAATTGGAGATTTTAGATATGAATACAATGTAGTGTTATGATATATAAAAGAAATGAAGAAAAAATAAGACATTATTGTTTAAGCAAGGAGAAAGGAGGAGGTGTCACCACGCTTGAGTAAAATAGTAGAGGAGGATGTTATAATGAATAAAATGAAAAATATAAAAGGAGATGCAAAAAGAACTGGAGGCAAATTGAGTATTGTAGTACAGCAAGTAGAAAATGTGTATAAAATTTAAAAGAAAGAAAATAAGAGATTTTGAAAAAGAAATTGATATTAGTGAATTGGATGAAGTACTTAGGAAATGAAATGTTTTTTCAGTATCAGGTCCAAAAGATACAGGGTATGAAATACACAAGAAATTAAGGGGTAGGCAAAAACAGAGTTTTGTACATGTTTTCTATAAATGGTTGAAAGAATGTTTATGAAGAGTTATGTAGTGGAAAATTGTAATTTATATGGAAGAAAGATGAAAAGAATGAAATAAAAAAATGTAGACCTATCACATTAAAAAATACCAATTTTAAAATTTCATGAGAATAATACCGAAGGGAGTGGATGGAAGGGTGAAAGCCGTTATGGAAGAAAGTATATATGGTATAAAAGGGAAGGTATGCCAGGAATTAATATTGCTAGTTGAAAAAAATTGGAGATGATAGTATAAGTAAAAGGGAAGATGTGAATCTTATGGTCTGTAATATGAATAAGGCATTTGATACAGTAGGACATGATGCTTTGTGGGACGTTATAGAAAATTATGGAATTAGTAATAAAATTAGGAGTGTGTGCATGTTAGCATATCAAAGTAATCGATTGAGTGCATTAGTGAATGGGTGGCTGAGCAAAGAAATATGTATGAATTGTATAAGACAAGGATGCCCTTTGAGTGGGATATTGTTTGCATTGCTAATGAATATGATAGTGAGTGAAGCAGCTTATAAAATGAAGGATATATGTGATGCAAAAGGAACTGCTGATTCCAGTAGTTTTGACATATGCAGATGATATATTTGTGGTGGCTAAAAATAAAATATGGTGAGGGAAGTGTTGGTTTGTCTGAGTAGATGTCTAAAGGAGATGGGAATGATTATTACTAAAGATAAAAGTAAGGCTTTGGGTGATGAATTGAAAATTGGAGGGGTATATTTTTCAGTGAATAAAGTATCTTTATGAGTAAAGTTTGGGGAAAATGATGTAGATGTGAGGCAATGGGAGGGTTTGATAAAAGAAATGAAAGAAACTTGTCTTATATGGAGGACTTATCATTCAATAAAAAAACGGTTTATCTGATGAATTTTGCTGTAATAGGAAAATAGTATATGTGTCAAATGTTTATATGATCCCAGAAAATTATGAAAAGAAATTGTGCAATTACTATTTTCTTTTGAACACAGTTCATAAATTAAACACAGTGAAAAGAGGTGTGCAGTATATGAGTGAAAATCTAGGGGACTGGGACTGTTAAATCCAGTTGTTTATTCTGCTTCTTTGAACTTGTATTACTTGTATTAAAGTGGGTAAATGAAAAGAATGAGAAATTAATAGTGAAAATGTTTAAATATCAATATAAATTTAGGGAGATGATTAAAATAAGAAAAAGAGATAAAGATTATGTAAATGAAGAAATTAAAAATAATAAAGAAAAAATGCTAAGATGGAAAATTGATAACACAGTGAAGAGCAGAAGGATTTGGTATAATAATATGATGAAACTGTGGGCCCATATCAGTTGATTGTGTTTTCCAAAACTTGAAATTCATATGGTTGAGACCATATGATCAAGTTGTTGAAAACCTAAAGTTTTTGAATGGAGATCACGATACAATGCTGATTGGGAAATTTACCCTTTTCCTCTCTTTAGTACGATCTTGGAGTTGGTTTATGTAATTTGCATGGGGGTTGCCTCCTGGAAAAACATAAAAAAGGTAGATTTTTGTGTTTTTTTTTTTTTTATCAAGTTTTCGGAAATTCAGTCATATGGTCTTGACCGTATGAATTTCCAGTTTCTGAAAACTTGCTCATCTGACATAGACCCCACACTATTATAATTATGTAAATCCGTTTGAAAATTTGCAGGAAGAAGTGATAAAAGCCATTAAAGTAAGGAAAAAGTGGTAGAGTGACTGTAGGGTGTCAGGTTTTCCTATGGAGACTGGTAATAAATAAGTTGCTGTTAAAGTGGTATATGTCATATAAAAAGAAAGTTGAAAGAGTTTATTTTGTGGGGAACAAGATACAAAAGGGCATATTTTTTAAATGTAAAAGAGTGGTTAAACTCTGGAAAATGTTTGAATAAAACTTTTTTGAGAATACTAATGACAATATAGATATGAATATGATTATGTATGGATATTATAAAAACAAGAAGAACGAATATGTGAGTAGGATAGATAAGAATTTATTTTATGTAATATGAGTTATTTGGAACAAAAGATTGAAATTTTGCTTAATGGGAAATGGATTTTGGCTAATATATTGCAAAAAATTAGATTATGGTTGTGGAAGCAAGAGTGGTAGTAAATTATGGAAGAACAGTAATGATGATAGTATATAGGATTGTGCGGATATGTACCAGTAAATAAGTATATTATGTAAATAATGTTTTGCTAATGTTGATTTTAATTAAAGGACTCCTACTCTTTACGATTAGTACAGTGGAATATTTTATATCCACTTTGAGCTACCACCAACTCAATCAGATGGGATTTCAATTTACCGTCTCATACGAAGAACAACATACTCTGGGATGCAGTCCCCCACTCCCCTTATACTGCACTACAGTTTTAGCAATCCAACTAACTGGTGTATTAATAGAACTATCCACCTTATTCTCCAAAGGCATGTGCTCTACCTGTTGCAGCATTGACACTGCTAAGTATGTCCCATCATAGTGCTGCACAAAGGGTACTCTTGTTCAGACCTCATACATTACAGACCTATAGCAGTACTATTTTCTTTGTCCAGTTTCCTGGAAGAAGTGTACATTCACAGCTCATAAATTATATTATGACAAACAACCTTCACTGCACTGCAGTGTTTGAGGCCTAATCAGAGTACAGTCACTGCCCTTCTCAGCTTCACTGACACAGTTAATCATAACAGAAATACAGTCAACCTGATCTCTACACTATTTCTTGATCTGGTTAAAGCTTTTCACACAGTCTGCCACCAAGCCATCCTACATAAACTCTCCTACTTTGATCTTGATGTATCTTTACTCCACTGGCTCAATAACTACCTAGCAGACTGAGAACAGGCAGTGAAATGGCATAATGATTGCACTTCATTTTTACTTGTCTCATTTGATCTTCCCTAAGAATCTATACTTGGCCCCCCTTCTGTTAAACCTATTCATAAATTACATGCGTACTGCCTCTAAGCATGCCACAGCAGTACAATATGCAGATGACTTATCTCTCAACTCTGCAGCCAAGACCCTACTAATACTACAAGAAATTACCCAGAAATTTAAAAGAAATTAATAAATAAACAGAGAAATCTAAAAAAATAAATAAATAAAAAAAGAAATCACACAAAAAATGTTCTCTTCCATAGAATCCTTGCTGGATAACTTACAACTTTTCTGGAGTCCAAACATTCTTAATTCATTCTGTATGCTCTCAAACACCTTTATGGGGAAAAAAACTTTTCACTGTAACTTCAGCCAACAACACAAAAATAGAAATGGTTGCACATTCAAACTGCCAGGCATGACCATAGATGACCAGATAAAATTTGATCATCATATACTTCAGGTAATAAAAAAATAACAAAAACTAGGCTCCCAATAGAGGGAAAAAACATTCCTCGTTGATTTTATTTATTTATTTAGTTTACATTTGATAACTGGGAAAGTCCGACTGGACACAGGTTCATTTTCAGTGGAGGCCCAGGGAGAAAAGCTCCAAGTACATACATTCACAACATCTTACAGATTTTGAATTAACTTTCCTTACAGGTAAAACTAACATTCCAATTAAATTACAGCATATTCCACACAGTCAAAGTAATTAAGAATATCATTGGGTAGGACATTGCATTATACTTCCAAATATGACAAGCTATACATAGCTATGCAGTGGTTATTGGACTTGTTGGAAATGTAGTTGGTAGTGATTTTTGGGAGTTAAAGGCATTTCATTGCCTGTAGTCATGATTGGACTGTGGATAAGGTGAGAGAATAACAATTATTATTGTGGTGTATGGGAGTTAGTTGTAATCTAAGTTTTTTATCCTGGGGTGAGACAGGAGCATAGCCTGTTGTTCATGAAGTGAACTTTAAGGAGTTTCTTAAATTGAGTGGTAGTGTTGTTGGTTATTGGGTTGGTAGGGAGGGAGTTCCAGAGTTTAGAGATTGAGTAGCTGTAGACAGCTTTTCCTGTCTCATAGTTACATTTGGTGACCTCTAGGTGATTTTGGGTGCTAGATCTCAGGGTTCTAGTTGTGGTGTGGGGATGTATAAGATGTTGAAGAGCTGGGATTTTGTCTCAGTGGTTTAATATTTTGTGTGCTAGTGAGAGTTGATTTAATTGCAGTAATAGAGGGTGTTCTAACCAGCTAAGCTTGATGAGAGATTCACAGTGATATGTTTTGTAAGGTGATTCTGTGGCAAATCTAGCTATCTTATTATAGCAGGATTCATGTTTGCTTAGATCTGTTTTACGAAGGTTTGTAAGCACAGGGGAAGCGTAAAGCAAGGTAGATAGCAGATGTGTCCTGGCTATTCTTGTTTTAGATTGCTTTGAGAGATGGTGCTTGTTACAGTAGAGCAGTCCAAGTTTTTTATGAACTTTTTTACGGTTTGGACAATGTGCAAATCAAATCTGAGGTGGTTGTCTATTTCTACACCTAGCAGTTTGGCGTGTGTGGATGGGGCAATAACAGTTTTGTTGTTGGAGGTGATGGTAAAGTTGTCTGTTAGGGATAAGGATCTATGAGAGCTGAAGAGGAGTAATTTTGTTTTAGTTGGATTAAGAATGAGCTGATGATTGGTAAACCATGTTTCGGCTAGTGAGAAACATTCTTGTGTTAGGGAGAGGAGGTGATCGAGTGTGGGGGGCTTCACAGATTATAGTGGTGTCGTCTGCATATTGGACAATGGAGGCTTTAGGTGTGGTGGATGGGAGTTGATTGGTGAAAAGATGTGGCCAGAAAATATATAACTACAGCTTACTCACTTCCAACACTCCTCTGTGCCCCCCATCTTTACTTATTTAGATTCATCTATATCACATTAATTTAAGCAATGCTGTAACAGAGTAGCAAAATTTCAACCAGTCAACACTGTAGAAGTCGCCCTTGCTTAGTCTAAAACAACTACATTGATTTGAACTGACACATACACTGACTCACTCACAATTATTATACACAAACTATTTTATAACCCTGAAAAGTACCCAGAATTAAACAACTCACCCATACTGTCCAAATAGAAACCTACACTCTCCCCCAAAATATTACTTCCAAATAGGACAGCAAACACTGCAGGTAATTCACTATATTCAAACTGCATACCAAATAAATGAAATTCTATCCCAGCTCACTTGAGACAACTGAACAACATAAAAGTAAATGAGTGGCAGTATCTCATGGATAGTTTAATATGCACCTATGCATCCCCAAGTTAGACTCACTGAACATCAAAAGTATTCATTTATACCCTTGTAAATCCCCAAGTTAAGTTAAATTTAACAATGCATAAATTATCCAGTACTTAAACACAGTCCAACTCCCCAGTGGAGTGTTTTATATCCTCTCCTCACATCTCACTGTTTCAAGTCGCATCCTTCAGACTTCTCTTAATAATAAATGTCTTCCCCTTTTCATCTGTTCTTTTCCTCTTACCTCATATTTTCTATAAAACCTCTCAAGCCTTCTGAAATGATACCTGCCTTTTAAGATTTACTAATCACTATCCCCTCTTTGTCTTAAATCTTTTTATCTCCTGCGTCTTGCATATGGCATAGGAATAAATTAGTATTAACCAAACAGTTGTGATTATTTTTGTGCTAGTGTCATTATTCCTGCAGTACATGGGGACTGTTTTACTCCACCTACAGCATGTATAATTTGTAACATTCAGTTGATTATGCTAATACCATATTGGAACACCTTGTAATATGACTATTATAAACATGTATATGATGATTTATCTGCTTGTAAAATAGATTTAACTGTAGAACTTTTCTCCCTGGGCCTCAACTGAAAAGGCATCATTGCCCACTCCAATTTTCCCTGTAAACAAATGTCAGTTAAATAAATAAAATAAACAAATGTGGTCCCGAAAGTAGGCTAATATGCACATCAGTGTTCTGGGGATGAGGGCAGTCTTCCTAGCAGTCAAGCCTTTCAGGATATACTTCAGAGTGTTGTAGTCATCCACATGGACAACATAGTGGTAATGTGGTACATCAACAAGTAGCATGACACCAGATCCTGTGTTGAGACACCATGAGAGCGTGAGAATGGCTGATCTGCACACAACACTTTTCTTTTAGCAATGCACATTCATGGATGGATCAGCTATTTGGCAGACAGGCTCAGTAGGTATAGCCTGATGCCTGCCAGGTGCTCCATCAACTCACAAGTAATGGGGGCATTATTCTATCACTGAGAGAAACCTTGCTGCAAGATACTTCTGTGTATCTTTGTGGTGCGGAGGTTAACGTTCCCTCACAGCAAGAGGTTCTCCAGTTTGGATCTCGGCTGGGGTCCCTTCTGTGCGGAGTCTGTATGTCCGGCCTGTGTTCTCATGGGTTTCTTCCAGGTACTCCATTTTCCTCCCACATTTTCCAAAGACACGTGTCTGGAGTGTTTCTCCCCGGGCCCCCCACTGAAAGTAGGCTCTGACCTAGTTGGACTTTCCTGGTCAACAAATGTTAAATAAATAAATTAAATAAATAAAATAAAGTATCCCCAACCAGCACCAAAAACAACAACAATTTTGCCCTTTTCGTTTCACAGGGGCAGACACAGAAGAACACTGTCATCTATTACTGGCCAATGAGACGTCTGTATGCCTTATCTCTTTTTTCCACTTTCCACTAATGATGAAATTCCATAGGTAAGTCAAATTGTATAAAGCAACAGTTATCCTCAACAGTTGTGGTTCCCCTAACTGTGAACTCAGTGAACCCCCCCCCCCGTATTTAGATCTTAAATCTAGTACAGACTCTCCCTGTTAACAGCCTTCTCCTTTGTGCGTAAAGCGGCTGCAGAAAGTAACATTACTCAGCCTATACACCTAGCAGTGTTTTTCCATCATACTCCAATATGATAGTACCTTCTTCACTACCTTAATTTCCATAGGCAACTGAGATTCCAACAATGCTGCATAAAAAATTCAGAAAACATAATCAGTTGTTTGTTGTTGTTTGTTTCCTTCTCTTTGGGAAGACTGGGGCAAAAGCTTTCTCTGTCTTCTTCAAACACTCAATGATATTTGTGCAGCTACTTCATGGGATTCTCTGCATACCTTTACTAGGCACTACATAATTAGATGCAGTGACTTGGTCAAAGTCTTCCTTCAGTGCCACAATACTCTGTATCATTTTGTGATGAGGCCATCCAAGAAGTTAGCTGAGGACTGTGCCCCATATGTGAAGTGACAGAACTGGTATAATCAAAGTTAGAGTAGTTATGTACTTACTATAACACTGAATTTTGATTATCAGTGTCAGTCTACTTCACCAGACCCCTCTATTCCCCTGCAAATTGTTACCTCATGACTCATACTAGTCGTTTCCATCCTCTTGAGGCCTGCCTGACACCACTTCTTGTAATTTTGTTTCCTGCCTTGATAGGATTAGGTTGACTTTTTAGGTGGACAAACTCAGTCTGAGGTAAACAAGGAACAAGAAAGTATTGTGGAAGGTATGGGAGTAGCCTTAGCTGTTGAACAAAGCTGTTTGTTGTGTTGGTGCCTGGCAGCAGCCAGTCCTATCTGTGAAATGAATCAACATGGATAATCAAGATCCAGCATTATGGTAAGTACCTGACTGTTGTCTTTGGTACAACTTAGTGGAAGAATTGGAAATTGTTTCATGGCAACATGACTTGACCTTTTTGGGCTTTGAGCTGTATGACAGTTTAACTTAACACAGTCTGGTTATGTTTTTTTGAGTGGCTTAGGAGAACTCAACCATGGGAGTTGGTTTCTTATCCTTGAACTGTACAGCAGACTCCCTGTTATCCGGTCTCGCTAGGACTGGACCTTAGGCTGGATAATGAATGGCTGGTTAATCATAGAAAGCATACAAAATAGCATTTATAGGTTGTAAATTAGATTAAAAAATTACACACACATACACACACACACACACACACACATATATATATATATATATATATGTGTGTGTGTGTGTAAATATTTATTCATTGGAAGTGAACACAAATAAGAGAGGGAAAGTCTTGGAGGTGAGAGTTTCAGTTTTAAAACATGGCTTGTAATTATATTGGCAATGTGTTTGATAGTATGGTGGAGGTCATGAGTGTGTGGATCTATGTTAAGTAAGGTTTAAGAACTTTGCTGACAGAAGCATGTGAGTGACGAAACAAGGGCCAGTTTTCTTGGGCAACTCCCAGTGACTACTGCATGTTAATGACTGTAAGTTTGTAAACTCAAAAATTCGTAACAGTGGTGTGAGGGTTAGAGGCATTTAGGGGAGGTTGATAATATGGAATTAACAGGGCTGTGAGACAGAGGAATTGGTTACTTCATCTACGGTTGCCGGGTTGGTTGTTGCATTAGCTGATACAGTCACCAAATACAGGTAAGTCACTCTTATCCAGTCTCTCTCTAACCTGGCACTTCGGAACATCTGGGCTTATCGTTTTAATCTTAAAATGTTAAAATATTGAAACAAAAATGAACTTACAAAAAACTGCAAGTTCATGTTTGTTTCAATATTTTAACATTTTAAGATTAAAACAATCAGCCAAGATGTTCCTACAAGTTCGTTTTTGTTTCAGTATTTTAACATTTTAAGATTAAAACAATAAGCTGAGATGTTCTGAAATGCCCAGAGGAGGCAGAAATGTTGTTCTTCTCTTTTGTTTGTTGCTATGGCTTTGGCAGAAATTTGAAGGACGGTTAAAAGGAGGCCAGATAAGAGGTAGTTTACTGTATTGCTAAATTCACTTCAAATAGAAAGTTCAGCCTTAAGAAAAATTATTAAAGTTCATAAAAGTTTTCAGATCAAAGAAGATACCCAGTTTCATATGTTAGTAGATTACTAATGTTATATATCCACTGTGTACTAGTATCAGTAGCCACTTAAAGGAAAGCCTGTAAAGCACCTAAGATTGTGACTACCTAGAAATTCCTCATCTTTGGCAGACAAGTTTTTACACACTCAAATGGCTTGCCATGATTCCAGTGATCTCTATATGCTATTAACAGTATGAAAATGACAGTGTGGAGACATAGAAATGCAATTTTTGGAGTTGGCCTGGTGTTACTGAATTCATGCAGCATATTTATTGGTAAAATGACATTATCTCTTTCTTTTTTTAATTTTACTGGGTATGTCCCATTCATTCCATTGATTGGGCTAAGCACAAGTGTGTTTTATTAACTCTGATTTTATTAGTCTTTTGAAAAAGCTGTCATGTGGCATTGTCAGTCCTTCATTCCCCTCACAACAGAAGAAGTCCGTGTTCATAGGTTTAGAGGGTGATACTAGGCTTTTGGCCCAGAGGCCCTTATAACCCTAGCAAAGAATTTTGCCCATGTTCCCTCAAAGTCAGCACCTGTTTCCCCTGTCCAGCAGGGACACAGGTGGGATCCCAGGGGGTGTATTTTCTGTTTGCCATCCAGTTGTCCAGGTTCCTCTTAAAGAGGGCTAGAGAGGTACTTTGCTTGACATGGAGATGGAGTCTATTCCACAAATGGGGGAGTGTTTGGGACAACAAAAAAAAAGAAAGCCTTGGTTGCTAACAGAACTTGCATGGCTGAGGTTTGCTGGGAAATGATTACCTTGGTCACAACAAATTGTTAGTTACATTATTGCGTAGATAATCTCTACAGTTATAATTTTGGTAGTTTCTCCATAGGCTCTGTTTTTCTTCTTGGTTTTGCTCTTTTTGCTTTTTTTTTCTTTTTTCATTTTGCTTTCTTGTTTGAAGCTTAAAGTTGTGTTATTATTTTTGGTGTGGAAATGATTAGGTATTTAGATTTTCAATTGGCATTGACA
The DNA here is from genome assembly GCF_019279795.1 of Protopterus annectens. NCBI lineage: Eukaryota > Metazoa > Chordata > Ceratodontiformes > Protopteridae > Protopterus > Protopterus annectens. Next base: position 461,968,244 of record NC_056750.1, read on the forward strand.
AAAGTGCATCACAAAGAGTATTGTTATCCAGTTATTTCCATTGCTAAGTTGTATATATTTTGAATATTTTGTGCAAAAGGATTACTATAAAACTACATTTTACCAAATGATGATATTGTAAATTTTTCATCCTCACCTCACATGTGGGTTCGGATCTGAGTCCTCTGATTCGACTCGGCCATTAGCAAGCTAGTGGCAACCAAAAAGCTCTTGGGCTCCTCCTATTACCCACAACGCATCTGCCCCTATTACCTCAGATCTTTTTTGCCACATTGCAAAGATGTGGTCGTTCCAATAGCTCTTGGGTCAGGTTGTAACTTTTTTATTAAAATTCTTTCAATCTCTTACCTTGCTAATTTTTTGATAAGATAGTCTTTTTTTATACATTTTCTATCTGTTGCTCTGTGCTGCTAGTTGATATCTATTATTTTTTATCTTGCTTTACCTTTCCCCCTTTTTTCCCATTGGTAACCGTTTTTTCAGAGGTTGCTTTCTCCCCTATTACCTTTGAGGCATTTCTTCCCCAATATTGTTAGTAGAGTTTTCTCTTCCCTCCTTCAATAACCAAGCTTTAATTGACAGAAGGAATAAGCTCATTTTAAGAGGGATGTTGCATTCAGCCTTTGATGAAGCAGTTTCTGGAGCAACTTCTTCCCCTAAAACTAAATCAGCTCTTTCAAGTCCTGCTTCATTCTTGTCTTGCAAATCCTCGGACAAGGCAAATAAAAGACCTTCATCAGAGCCAAAGTCCAAATAAATCTAAGCCTTCCTCCTCCTCCTAGTCTCTGATCTGATCGGACTGCTATTTCTTTGGAGCCAGCTTCTTTGGCTCCGACCTCACCCTTTGAGGTTGGATCCGATGTTTAGCCCTTTCAAACTGATACTGAATTTAATAAGAACTCAGTACTCTCCTTCATATGACCCAGCACCTTTGAGGGTACTGTCCCCTTTTCTGTCAAGGCTGAGATACTCTTTTGCTGTATTGTCTTGTTCAACCAGGAGTATTACGGAAGAAGAAGTGGAGCGGATTGGAGAAGAACTTATGGGCGCAGGATATTACTAGGTCGCCTTTGACCTCTGTCCTTTCGGCTCCACGTCTATCCAAACTGTCCACTCCCCCACTTCCTCCTCCTCTGACTTCAGGGCAAGTTGCAGAGTCCATAGATCTGATATGATTGGTGACTTTGAGTTCAGATCCTAGGATGCTATCTTCCTTGTATCAGAATTCAGCTCGGAGCTTATCGGCCTTTTCAGAGCTGAAGAGCTCCCGGAGCCGAAGGGAGTTTCACAGACCTCAAGTCCAGTTGACCTCCAGATTGTCGAAGCAGTCTTTGACCCTCTGGGATTCTGTGAAAGTGAACTTAGCTCTGGTTTCCACCCTGGGTGAGCTGTCTTTTGGACTGGGGGGGGGGGGGTCTCTGCCCCAAAAGCATGGCTTCTCGAGCCCAGAGTCTTCATCCTTCCAGGAGCAGTCAGCCTTTAAAGCTTTGGAGAGGGCTATGGCTGCCTCTGCACCAGGAAAGTCACCCCCCTTTGGATCCGTTATCCCAGGCAAACACTCAGCACTCTTCTTCCCCCCATCTCGCTCCACAGGGACAGTGAGAACCTATGTGACAGGATACTCATCAGGGTACCCCCGACTTTTCTGATACTTCCCCAGACTATCCTACTGAGGAGGTCCCTTGGAAGTGGTTATGCAAGAGGAAGCACCTAAACACCATGGAGGAGTTAGCCACTGAAGACACCAATCTTGAAGATGAGAGTTTCCCACGGTCACCTCCCGAGGATATTTCCTTTGGGGAGATTCTATAAATTCTCAAATAGAGGAGTGACTGGAAGTCCAGCGACCCCTCGCCTTATGAGTCGGTGCACCTGGCCTCCTTTAGTTCCCATCCTTCTACCTCCTGGGTGACTCTGCCACTAATAAGCTTATAGATGTAATCTCACTGAAGGCATGGGCGACCCCAGATTCCATTGAGCCTGTTCCCCAGAGACCACATAAGATCATAACCACTCATCCAGATAAGGGTTTTTGTACTATGGAGGTTATAGTAGATGCCATGATCGTTGCGCCAGTGACCAAAAAAGAACTTTCCAACAAGGGTTTTACTATCCATCCTCCTAATAAAGATTCTAGGACAATGGATAGATGTGGGAAGCATGTCTTTTTCTCTGCAACCTTTGCCCTGCGTTCGCTGAATTACTTATCTCATTTCACCAGATTAGAAAGGGATCTGATGAAGGAGCTCTTGAATACCCTTCAAGGAGCAGTAGCTGAGGGAGACAAAGTAAAGGCAGCTTCTCAGTTAGCCACCCTTCATTCCATTGCCATCTCTTCCATGAGGCTTATTGCACACACTGCTGAAGGAAAGAGCAGAGCAGTAGGTTCCGGAATTTCCATGAGGAGGCATGCCTGGATTCACCTTTGTGATTTTGCAGAGCCTTTTGAGTCTTCGTTCATCAATGCTCCATTTGACAGCACATCCTCTTTTTGGGCCCAAAGTCAAGGATGCGCTTATCCAGGTGTGAGGATGATGGTAAAACCCTTTCTGCTGTGGGCATATGTTTTTCAGCTCCTCAGTGACCTTATCCTAAAGGTCAGAGAGGTGGCGGAAAAATGTGTCTCAAAAAGTCTCAAGGGTCTTACCATGACACATGCAGACAAGGAAACAACAATGAAAGACATTACCCTCAGGGCAGAGGAGGTCCACAGAACAAGGGTTCCCGGGAACCATTCTTCAGGAAACCCTTTCAGCGTTCCTGAAAGGAGGCCCAGTTGTCTGCCTCTGGAGGCAATCGGCGGTTGCCTTTCCTGAAAGGAGGCCCAGTTGTCTGCCTCTGGAGGCAATCGGCAGTTGCCTTTCCCTGCATTGGAGAGCCTGGCAGAATATAACTTCTGATATATGGGTGCTGAGGATAATAACCAGGGGTTACCACATTCTCTTCTCCCAGCAGCCTCTTTCAAACTAGAAAATCCCAGACATTCCACCCAGTCAAAGAGATAAAGCAGTTTCGCAAATTCTGGATCTGCTAGGGAAAAAAAAGTCATCCAAGAGGTCCCTCCAGACCAGAGAGGAATTGGAAGTTAGTCAAGGTTCTTTTTGGTGCTAAAGAAAACGGGACTGGAGACTGATTCTGGATCTTAGCAAATTGAACAAACAAGTCTTTTGAAGCAGGTTCTGAATGGTCACGATCCAGTCCATACTTCCCTTCCTGGAAAAGGATGATTAGGTGTGCTCTATAGATCTTCAGGATGCGTACTACTACATAAAGAATGACAAACGCTCCAGAAGATACCTGCACTTCTGGCTGGGAGCCAGTCATTACCAGTTCAGAGCGCGGCACTTTGGTCTTACTACTGCCCCCAGAGTGTTCACCAAATATATGTCAGTGGTTGCGGCCCACCCGAGACAACAAGGATTCCAAGTGTTTCCATACTTAGACGACTGGTTGATTTCCACCCCGACCAGACATCTACTCATATATACGCAAGAGACTCTGTTCTTCAGCTTTGCTCAGAACTAGGCATAACAATAAATCACCAAAAATCTCATCTGAAACTCACTCAAACGATAGGGTTCATAGAGCCGTGTTAGACACGAACCTGATGATTGTCAAACTTTCCCCTTCCAGAGTACTGACAATGAAGAGAAAGACTGCAAGGTTGATCAGAAACAAAGAGAGTACCTGCCCATTACATTCTCAAGGCCTTAGGTTCCATGGCTGCAGTAATTGTGTTAGTCCCACTGGCCAGTTTTCACATGCGAATTTTGCAATGGCTTCTAGCCTCGCAGTGGTCAGTAATGCATCAACTAATGTCCTATCAGATTCTCATACCAGAAGTATGCAAAAAAGATCTCTCATGGTGGATTCATTCTCAGCAGGTGACACAAGGCTGACCCTTTGTTCCCCCTCTACCACAGGCTATGGTGACCATGGATGCTTCCCAGATAGTGTGGGGGTGTGTTATCTGGGTAAGATGGTTCAAAGCACCTAGTCTGCAGATGAGGCCAAGCTCCATATAAATGTCTTAGAGATGGGGGAGGTGCTCTTAGAATTGCAAGCATTTCAGTCTGCCCTTACTCGAGGCATGGTAGCAGTTCAGTCCATCAGTATGTCGGTGGTATGGTACATGAACAAGCAATGAGGAGCCAGATCATACCCTGTCTGTCTGGAAGCACTCGGAGTGTGGCAGTGGGCGATCTCATCCAACCGCTTTCTAATAGCAGCGCATATTCCGGAGAGATCCAATGTCATAGTGGACAAACTGAGCAGAGCCTTTCTCATGCCACAAGAATGGTCTCTCAATCAGAATGTGGTAGACCACATTTTCCACACATGGGGCCAGCCTTGCTGTGATCTCTTCGACTTTCCCCTCAACAACAAATGCAGTGATTGCTTTGGTCTGACTTTCCAACAGGGGCAAACCCCAAGGGACACTCTGATACACGATTCACCCCCAGGGCATATTTATTTATTTTTATTTATTTGCAATTGGTTTACCAGGATAGTCCATTAGGCCAAAAATAACCCGTTTTCAATGGAGTCCTGGGGAGAAAAGCTCCAAAAACAATTAGCAAGGTTACAATAAGGTATTTAGTTTCAATTATACAATTCCTATGGACTTGGAAATACAGTAGACTAGTGTACAAACATATACAAATATTACAATCTTGTATCACTGAAAATTTACAATATAGAAACTGAGAGGCTTTTACAACTTAGGGTGGGTTACACTGGAGATATCTTTCATACATTCAGGATGAGTAGCTTAATACAATCAAGAGAAAGGTATATGAGCTGACATAGAACCTTTCAATGTAGAAACAGAGAACCTTTTCCATCAGAGGGTATATTTACACTAAGGTACCTTTAAGTATTCAGAAAAAGCTAATACACGCAAGAGCAAGATCTATGAGTTTAGGAGAGTAAGTAGAAATTCTCATTATGAATAGGGGAGGATAAGTGAAAATTCCTAGTATGAGGAGATTATGTTGGGTGGGAGCAGGAGCATTCCCACTGGGAAATTAGATGTGAGTGAAGGGATTTTTTGAATGAGAAGTGATTTGTGATGGTACGAATGGATGCGGGTAAGGAGTTCCAGAGACGAGCAAGACTGTAGGATAAGAGATTTTTTCCAGGGGGACGGATTGGTTTATACAGTTCAATTAAGTTTTGGTTGTTAGATCTTAGAATCCTATCAGGGAGGTGCATTTTGAAGGTAGAGGAAAGGGATGGGCAGAGGGAGGGATTGAAGATGAGTTTGTGTGCAAGAGTCAGTTGGACGTAGGTGAAGTGATTGGGTAGTTCTAACCATTTTAGTTTGTGGAGAGCTGAACAGTGGTGTGAGGAGGACTTATGGGAGGTAGCAAACTTGACAATTTTGTTATAGCAAGAGGAGAGTTGTGTTTTGAGAGAAGATTGTAGGTTAGTTAGAAGTGGGGCTCCATAGAGGAGGGATGGGATGAGAAATGTGGTAGATAGGGTGAGTTTGGTGGAGGGTGTAAGATAACAATTCTGTCTGTAGAGCATGCCGAGTTTTTGGTGTTTTTTTTATATTTAGTTGAAGTTGGGAATTGAATTTAAGCTGACTATCAATTTGGACCCCAAGTAATTTGGCCTCAGATACCAGTTCTAAGGGTGTATTTTTGTGACTAGTAATAGTGAAATTACTTGGATTGAAAAAGGTAGTTTTAGAGGGGGTGTATACCATTACTTTGGTTTTGGAGGCATTGAGTACAAGGTGATTTGTTTTCATCCATTGTTCGGTGTTTGAGAATGCATCTTGAGTAAGCTTTAGCAGTGTGGGGATGGAGGTAGCAGAGCAGATTATAGTTGAATCATCTGCATATTAGATAATTTTAGTTGAAGGAATAGAGTTATGGAAATCATTTATGAATATATTGAAAAGCAGGGGACCCAGTATAGATCCTTGGGGAACACCGGTTGGGGTGTTGATGAAAGGGGAGGTGGCTTTTTTCCATCTCACTGCCTGATATCTATTGGATAAGTAGCTAGAGAACCAGTTCAGAGAAGAGGGTGACAAGTTAAGCTTGAGGAGTTTGGTTAGTAATAAATTGTGGGAGATAGTATCAAAGGCTTTAGAGAGGTCTAGTAGGAGGGTAGAGACAATGTGTCCTGTGTCCCGGGCTTTGTTTACAGCTTCCAGGAAGGAGAGTAGGGCGGTCATAGTACTGTGTCTTGGTCTGAAACCATGTTGTGTTGGAGTTAGTAGGTTATTGTCTAAGAGGTATGGTAGGAGTTGTAGGTGAATACACTTTTCTAAAAGTTTAGAGATAGGAGATAGAATAGCGATCGGATGGAAATTAGTAATATTGTTATTGATGCCTCCTTTGTGCAATGGAACAACAAAAGCCTTTTTCCAAATTTGGGGTACCGAGCTTTCTTGAATGGAACGGTTGATTAAAATGCTGATGGGGTAGGCAATGGCTTCAGCAGCTATACTGAGAAAGTAAGAAGGAATGTTATCAGGGGCATTAGAGCATGGTTTTAGTTTCTGCAGTAGTTTTTTTATGGTGGATGTGGGTATAGGTTTTATTGAGAATGGTGGGGGGAGGGGGAGAATTTGAGAATGTTGATGATGGAGTGGAGATAGCGGGATGAGCAATGGTGAGGGGTGAAAAGTTGGTAGGGGAGGATTGGGGTGTAGTGGGGGGTATGGTGGGGTTTGAAGATGAAAAGGATGAGGTTAGTTTGGAGATAGAATCAGTGAAGAAATGTTGAATTGAGTGGCCAAGTCTATGTCAGGAGTGTTAGGGTCTGGGCTTGGGTTATCTGGTTTGTTGGGATTGAGGAGGGTAGACATGCATTTCCAAAATTTTTGAGGGTTTGTTTTGTTGTTGTTTTGGATTATGGAGAAGTAATTTTGTCTATCGGCGATGATAAGTTTTTTTACTTTGTTTCTGAGTGTTTTGTATTCGTTATGGGCTTGGGGAGTCCTATGTTTCTGATATGATGACCATGCCTTATCTCTAAGGTGCATAGTTACTAGTGTGTTTTTTGTTAGCCAAGGGCAGTTTTGTTTTTTATTCGTTTTGTTTTTATGTGGGCTTGTTGCTCTAAGAGGTTTAGAAAAGTTGAGTTAAGTGGGCGACAGCCTGTTCCAGGGGTAGAGTTTTTAGGGTGTACCCGTTGATTGCATTTAGAGAGTTGGAAAAGGTAGTGGGGTTAAAGTTTTTTTGGCAGCGAGTAGTAATAAAATTGTGAGTAAGATGTAGGGGTGAAGTTAGTCGGTGTTTGAATGTGGGCAAGTGGTCACTAAGGGAATCTGGCAGGGTGCCACTATGTGAGAAGTAATGAGGGTGGGAGACTAATATCCAGTCTAGGATACTATCACTGGTGAGGTTTTTTGAGGGCCGAGTTATGGAGTTGATCAGTTGAGAAAAGTTGTAAAGATTAATGTTAAGTGGATTTGTGGGAGACTGTATTACAGACCAATTAATATTCATGTCACCCATAAGTATAGTTTCATTGTTAATGTTATTGGAAAGCCAGGAGAGGCTATCTTCTAGTGTAGAAATATTGTTGCCTAGGGGGATTTAGAGGGAGACTATGCATATGTGTTTGTGTTTATTTGCTTGAAGCAGAGTCAGGAGTAGTTCTACATTATTGAATTGAGGAGTTGGTATGTTGTAAGGGGTAACTGTTAAGGAGGATAGGTATAGAAGGGCTACTCCACCTCCTTTTTTGTTTGTTCTATCTTTTCTGATTATAGAGTAGTTGGGTGGAATTATTTCTGAATCTTTTATATGAGGTTTTAACCAAGTTTCAGAAATGGACAAAATGTCTGGTTTGTTATATGTAAGCCAGGCCATGCAGATTAGGGTTTTTGTTAACTATACTTTGGGAATTTAAGGAGGTGAATAGTATGGATTTATCCGTTGGCGGGGATGAGGATGGGCCTGGGTTGGGTGTATGTCTTCTAATAATAGAATAGAAGTCAGATATAGCATTAGGTTGGGGAGGTACTTTGTTTGCTTAGAGACGTGGTTGAGTTTAGCTAGATTTAAGGTAGTTGTTGTAGGGTTCAGATAGTTGTGAGGAGTAATAAGTTTATAAGAGAAGAAAAGATGGTGTTTTATGGGGTATATGCATGGAGAGATTGGGAAGTGTGAATGTAAGACAGGTTAAGATGGTTAGTAGTATGAAAGGATGGAGTGTGGTTATAGTTAGTTGGCAGGGTCAGGTAGTAGATATAGGATATGTTGAGGAACAGTACTAGATGAGTACAGAAGGATATGGCTTTTGAGAGTATAGTGGGATAGGATATTGAGGGAAGGTATGCTGTGGGTGGCTAGTTTAATAGGTATGTGAGTTATAAATTTTGGGAGGAGACAGAGAGCGGAGGTATGGAAGAGTAGTGGTGAAAAGAGGGGAGGAGTAAGAAGTGGGTGTGGAAAAGAGGAGGTTACTAGTTAGTTGGGGCGGGGTGATGGGTGTGGCTAAATGGTATAAATGTAGAGGTGCTGGGGGTGGGTGGGAATTGAGGGCAGGGTAGGGGAGCGGAGTGAGCCCGCAGGGGGAACGGAGCGGGTAGACCCAAGGGAAGGCTAAGGGTGAACAAGAACCAATCTGTGGAGCACTAGTAGCTGAAGGTACAGGGGACAGGGATTAGGTGGGATGGGGTGGGCCTAAAGTTGAGAGAGGGGAGTAGAATAAAGTTTATTATAGATCAAAGCAGATATCCAAATAAATAAGTAATTAAGAGATAGTGAAAATAAAGAAGTCATGAAACAGGAATTATGAGGAGAGGACGCCACCTAGTGGACAAATACTATAGTACATCTGTGGCTCCACAAGGACAGATCCCCAGAGTGGGAGGATAAGGGGGAGTCTTTTGTAGACCGCTGCAGTTGTTCTTGTGAGGAGGGGGAGGATCAGAATAGACCAGAAAAGTGGTGGATAGAAGTGGTATGATGAAAAGGGCTGGCCCTGATTTCACAGATATGTAAGTCTACAGAAACAATAAGAAAAGGCAGTAGTTACTCTGACTTGCTTGTTTTGCATACCTGTCTTATTGAAATAAAATAAGCCAATTTTACCAAGGAGTTATGTGGAAATTAGGAAGACAAGAATTTATAAGAGAAAAGGTTTGGTAGAACTAGAGAAACAGCAGAGCATACAAATAGTACAGCATCTAAAGACATATTGCAGTTAGAAGTACAGAATGGGGGGGGGGCAGCTAATGTTCTGAAACAATAAGAAAATCAGTAGGTACTTTGGACTTACTTGTTTTGCATACCTTTCTTTTGAAATAAACACTTGTAACCAGGAGTATGTGGGATTTAGAAAGACCACAAGTTATAGGAGAAAGGGTTTAGTACTACTAGAAAAACAGCAGGGCTTTCAAATAGTTGAAACAGCTTGCAAAGGGAGACTGCTGTTAGAAAGTACAGTATGGGGAGGGGCAAACTAACGTTTGTGATGGAGTGCTTTACTTAAAAATAGAAATTAAACAAGGGCTAGCAATTAATTTTGTCTGGAGGATAAAACATACTTTTTGTATATTTTGAAAATAACACTCATTCCAAGGTTGCCTGGTTCTGTTAAAGAGCACTGCAGGCCAGTAGATCGAACTTGGCTTGGTGGGGATCCAGGGAAAGAAGAATTAAAAGGAGAAGTTTTTGTATATTTTGAAAATAACACTCATTCCAAGGTTGCCTTGTTCTGTTAAAGAGCACTTCAGGCCAGTAGATCGAACTTGGCTTGGTGGGGATCCAGGGAAAGAAGAATTAAAATTAGAAGTTTTTGTATATTTTGAAAATAACACTCATTCCAAGGTTGCCTGGTTCTGTTAAAGAGCACTTCAGGCCAGTAGATCGAACTTGGCTTGGTGGGGATCCAGGGAAAGAAGAATTAAAAGGAGAAGTTTTTGTATATTTTGAAAATAACACTCATTCCAAGGTTGCCTGGTTCTGTTAAAGAGCACTGCAGGCCAGTAGATTGAACTTGGCTTGGTGGGGATCCAGGGAAAGAAGAATTAAAAGGAGAAGTTTTTGTATATTTTGAAAATAACACTCATTCCAAGGTTGCCTGGTTCTGTTAAAGAACACTGCAGGCCAGTAGATCGAACTTGGCTTGGTGGGGATCCAGGGAAAGAAGAATTAAAAGGAGAAGTTATTGTATATTTTGAAAATAACACTCATTCCAAGGTTGATTGGTTCTGTTAAAGAGCACTGCAGGCCAGTAGATCGAACTTGGCTTGGTGGGGATCCAGGGAAAGAAGAATTAAAAGGAGAAGTTTTTGTATATTTTGAAAATAACACTCATTCCAAGGTTGCCTGGTTCTGTTAAAGAGCACTGCAGGCCAGTAGATCAAACTTGGCTTGGTGGGGATCCAGGGAAAGAAGAATTAAAAGGAGAAGCTTAGGTATGAGCACTCCATCCAAAGAGACAAGCAACTGCCCAATTCCATTGATCCCCAATTTCGTTTAAAAAGCCAAAAGGTTGAAGAGGAGAGTTATCCTCATTGCCCCATTTTGCCCTCGACAGATCTGGTTTCCCTTCTTGTGGCATCATCTACAGAAGGAACCCTGGATTCCAGACCCTTCTCCAGACATGTTGTCACATCCTACAGAAGCAACTCATCCCAACCTTTACAATCTCAAGCTGACAGCCTGGTTCCTCCAGTTCCATTAATCCCAGACAACCTATGCTCTCCTCATCATTCCGTCATATTTTGATGTTATCCCATAAGCCATCAACTCAGAAACTATATATGAGTAAATGGAAGAGATTCATCTTTTGGGCATAGCAACACAACATGGATCCCATCACAGCTCCTATTCATTTCATATTGGGTTTCCTAGCCCATCTTTTCAATAATGGGGCAGCGGCATCTACCATTAAAGTACAGGTAGCAGCCATTTCAGATTTCCATATTGGATTTGACAGTTCCTCCATGAACTCCCACAAGTTTTGCAAGGCATTCTTAAAAGGGATGTTATTGTTAAAAACCTCCTTACAAGGACCCTTCTCCTTGGGATTTGAATCTGGTTTTGTGTGTCATTACTCAGCCTCTTTTCAAACCTGTAGCAACTAGTAATGTTAAGTATCTTTCATGGAAAACTATTTTTAATGGTTCATGTCAGCAAGACTGATTTCATACCTTCAAGCCCTGTCTTCTGAACTTCCATTTATAATTTTCCATAAGGTCAGAGTCTCATTGTGTACCAACCCCTCCTTCTTGCCCAAAGTTGTCTCTCAAGGAAATCTTAATCAAGCTATTCAGTTACCTGTTTTCTTTCCTAATTTTAGTAACAAAGGGGAATATATCTTGCATCTGTTGGATGTTCATAGACAGTTATTTTTCTATTTACATAGAACAAAAAAATTTCAGAAGACAAAGCAGTTATTTGTTACGTTCTCAGGGCCAAGGAAAGGCCTTCCTGTTACCAAAGTTACTTTATCCAAGTGTCTTTCTAATTGCATTTCCTTTATTTATTCTTCAAAGGGCATGAAACCTGACAGCTCCATTCAGGCCCATTTAACCAGAGCAATGGCCACATCTGCAGTCTTTCAGTCCAGTGGTTCCTTAGATGATATTTGTGCAGCATCTACTTGGGAAAACCATCATACCTTTATTACTCATTACAAATTAGATTTGGTGTCAAGGGGAAGGGCTTTCTTTGTCATGATGGTTCTGAGGAATATTATCCCGTGAGTCCATCCTGGGTAAAGGTAGCTGGAGTCTCTATACCACATGTGAGGAGAGGATGAAAAATTGACAACATCAGATCAAGAAGTTATGTACTCACCATAACGTTCCATCTGTATTGTCAATTTTTCATCTCTCCTCACCATCCCATCCTCCAGCCCTGATCCTTAGACACCTGGTTGAATGGACGGACGATGTCTGGGGTTAGATTTAATTCCCATTAGTCTCCAGAAATTGCTTCACTTAAGGCTCTTTGTGTGTTGAATTCTAACCCTTATCTTCTTACTATTATAGTTATCAAACAAGATCTGAGGTAATTGAGACAGATGCATTATGGGGGAGGTACCCAAGAGCTGGTTGCCAAGAGGTTTGCTAGTGGCTGAGTAGAATACGAGGACTCAGATCAGATCAGATTCAAACCCACATTAATCCCTACGTCACTTGATGGGTTGCCAACTGGCTTACTGATAGAATCCACACTGTAAAAGTAGCCGACTCAAAATCCATCTCCAGACAAGTGACAAGCGGAGTATCTCAGGGTTCAGTCCTGGGACCGCTCTTGTTTGGCATCTACTTCTCTGAAGTACAGGCCAGCACTAAGGGACTTTGGCTAACAAAGTTTGCGCATGACTGCAAACTGGGAGCCATTATTGAATTCCCAAATGATGTGGATATTCTACAAAAGGGTCTTACAGAAACAGATGCTTGGTGCCAGAGCCATGGGCTCAAGCTCAATGCCAAGAAATGTATCTCTTCTTCTTCTTTTGGCTTTTCCCAGTTAGGGGGTCACCACAGTGGATCACCTGTCCGCTCATGATTGGCAGTGGAGTTTTACAGTGTTGAGTTGCCAGCCCGGCGCCCAACCTTCCATAGAAGAGACACACACACACACACACACACACACACACACACACACACACACACACACACACACACACACACACACACACACACACACACACCTAGGGCCAATTTAGAGTGTCCAATCCACCTGCAGGACGTCTTTGGGATGTGGGAGGAAACCCACGTGACCACAGGGAGGACATGCAGACTTATCCCTTTTGGGAAAAAAAATGTACCTGTGAATTACCACATAGGTGGCAGTACACTAATCACCGAAAGTGTGATAAGGCACACCTCATCACTAAGGGCTTTTATCCAGAAAAAAGGAGGTCATTGTCCCACTGTAATCATCACTCATTAGACCCATTATAGAGTACAATGTCCCGTTTGGTATGTACCTCACAAGACATCTGCAACAACTGGAAAGGCCACAGAAATATTTCACTAAAAGAATCACAGGCCTAAAGCAGATGCCCTATGCTGGCCGTCTAAAAAAACTCCAGCTACACTCTGTCGAATATCGCCTACTCAGAGGCGATCTCTGCTTAACATACAAGGCCATGTTAAACCCAGTGCTGTTGGACATCTACACTTAAATCCCTCAGAGCCACACACTCCAGGGATCTAAACCTGGTCATCACAATGAACAAAACATGCTGGAGGGATAGGTTCCTGACCCAGGGACTCCCCATACTCTGGAATAGACTGCCCATACATGTCAAGCTGAGCGCCTCTTTGGCCCTCTTCAAAAGGAACCTTGACGACTGGATGGGAGATAGGAAGTTCACCATGGGGATCATGTCAGTCACCCTGCTAGATAGGGGACCAGGGAAGTAAATATTCTAGGAAGAAATAGCCAGGGAATTGTTACGGCTAGGCTTGTATAAGCCGTAGGGCCAATAGCCTAGTACCAACCTATGTGAGGAGAGATGAAAAATCGACAATGCAGATGGAACATTGTGGTTAGCACATAACTTCTTTTTTCTGCTAGAGTTGTACATGTGAACATTTGGGCAAAGAAACTGACAGTGTGACACTTTAGCACAGAGGTTTAAGGCTGTGAGTTGATGAAAAATTTCATTCTATATTTACTGACTAAATTCTGTTACTGTTCAATTTTTTAATTTTCAAGCTGTGTGACTGTTAGTCACTTGACCATTGCTCCGGTTCATCCCTGAAAAGAAGCACTTGAGCCGTAGTGAGCTTATCTGGTTAACCAATAAATAAAATAAAAATACACCACAAAGCTGAATTATCTTTTGTGTCTCTCCCTCTCCTTCTCTCTGCATTAATATTGTTATGGAATGGTTCTGAAAGCATTATTGGTGCCAGGTATGACTAAGCTGTTGATTGGCAGTTTATATCTATGTTCATCACTTTGGTAGCAGGGTGAATGAGAATTGTGTTGATCCCAAAGAGTGTTTCATTTCTAGTGAGTGAGACTTAACTCAAATTTAAGTCAAACCAATGCTGTTTTCAAGAAACATAAAGAAGAGGTAGTTGACCCTTTGATCTCTTTACACATTAAGGTAATGCTCAAACTTGATTATTTGCAGTTAAACAAACAGTCAGGGTTAGTACTGAGGGTATAGGGATTGCTCTAGTATTCTAGTTCACTACTGGAAAGGACTAAAACGTAACAAAAGGTCTGGAGTCATGTGCTAGCAGCTAGGAACAGCAAGTTTCAAAAGACCAAAGTAAGAGGGAAGCAGACAGGGAACGTAGTCAAGTCAAAAGGGGGAAGCAAGCAGGGAAAGCAGTCAAGTTCACAGTGGGAAATTGGCTTCGTGGCGTAGAATGACAGAGTCCTGTCTGTACCCAAGCACATCCAGGTGCTGGAGTAGCTGGTTAATAAGACATGAAACTAAGTGACCAGTGCCATTTTACCCATTCCAGGGATGAATGAAGTATGGCAGGAATACCTTAAGGGAAGTCTTGGAAGGGTGCTGCATGCACAGAGAGACTCAAGATCACATGCCTAGTCAAGGAATGCTCCTCAGAACCATTACATTATGTTGCATCACACTTTGTCCCCACCTGAATTGTCATGCATGTCAGTCTCGAATTGTCATTATGTCAGTGTGTCAGGTATTGTGTTATCAGGAGTGCTGTTTTTCATTGATTCCAAGGTCAGGTGAGTTGGAATAAAGGGAAAGGTTGAATTTCTTTTTCTCAGTTTTACTTTTCTCTTGAGTTTGTATAAGTCATTGATAGTGTATTTGGAGGTCAGGGCATGGCTACATGTTTGGAGATGCTATGTGTTAATGAGTTGACTACAACATTTGCATTGCAACATTCCTGCGTTTTGTTTTTGTTTTTTTGCTATTTCATTTATTATGTTTTTAGCCTTAATCGTGACTCAATTGTTTTATTACAAATCCATGCTTCTTGCTCCAATAGAGTTTGTGAGTGTGCCAAAGTACAAAGTGTACATCTGCAAATGTCTTTTGATGTTGAGAGAAGAAACAATGAATGACCTGAGGTGTACTGTTTGCAGGCAAATTGGGGTGGGTGAAACCAGAGCACACAGAAGTCCACAGTATCAACACTAATTCCAGAAGATGATATTTTCTCAATCCTTTGAGGCAGTCACCAAAGCCGTGGATGAGGGTAAGGTGGTTCACACAGCTTATCTTGACCTCGCCAAGGCTTTTGACACCATCCTCCATTCTGGAATTATAGCTAAACTCACTAGACTAGGTATAACTCCCTATGTCACAAGATGGGTTGCCAACTGGCTCACTGGCAGAACCCACACTGTAAAAGTTGCAGACTGCAAATCCAACCTCAAAGCAGTGACAAGTGGAGTACCACAAGGTTCCGTCTTGGGACCTCTCTTGTTTGGTTTCTACTCCTCTGAAGTTCAGGCTAACACAGAAGGTCTCTGGCTAACGAAGTTCGCAGATGACTGCAAACTAGGAGCCATAGTCAAGTCCCCAAATGATGTGGACATCCATACAGAAGGGCCTCACTGAGACAGATGCCTGGTGACAGAGCCATGGCCTCAAGCTCAGTGCCAAAAAGTGCAGTGTCATCCCCTTTGGTAAAAACTCTGTACCCATGAACTACCACATAGGCAGCAATCTACTTAACACCGAATGTGTGATAAGAGACCTTGGGACCCAGGTGGACAGTAGTCTCTCCTTTGATAGTCACATTGCCACAGTAGTCAGGAAGTCCTTCTACGTGGCACACCTCATCATAAAAGGGTTCTCATCCAGGAAGAAAGAGATCATTGTTCCCCTCTACTCGTCACTCATTAGACCCATTATAGAGTACAACGCCCCTTTTGGAATGTACCTCATAAGACATCTGCAGCAGCTGGAAAGGCCACAGAAGTACCTCACAAAGAGGATTACTGGCCTCAAACAAATGCCCTACACTGACCGCCTCAAAAAACTCCAGCTTTATTCCATAGCATATCGCCTACTCCGAGGTGATCTCTGCCTAACATATAAAGCTATGTCAAACCCAGATCTGTTGGGCATGCTGCACCTAAAGAAATCCCAATCCCTCCGAGCTACACGCTCTAGGGACCTAAACCTTGTCACCACAATAAACAGGACACGCTGGAGGGATAGATTCATGTCCCAGAGACTTCGTATACTCTGGAACAAGCTACCCATTTATGTTAAGCAAAGTTCTTCATTAGCACTCTTCAAGAAAAATCTTGATGAGTGGATGGGAAATAGGAAATACACCCCGGGGATCACTTCTGTGTCTCTGCTGGACAGTGGCACAGGAAAATAACTTTCTTGGGTGGCGTAAGCTATGGAACCTTGCTTGCTAGGCTTACGTAGGCCCTTGGGCCGATAGCCTAGTACCTACATATGTCTGTGTGTGTGTGTGTGTGTGTGTGTGTGTGTGTGTGTGTGTGTGTATATATATATATATATATATATATATATATATATGTGTGTGTGTGTGTGTGTGTATACAAGATAAAATCAAGATTCCCCTCAGTGTTTTGTCTTCTATGTAGCATTTTCTGTCATGACTGATAAAACTGACATGTTATTTTCCCTCTGCTGTACATCAGTTTGAAATTGTTCATTGTTCCAGTTAGGTGCTTAGTGTTAGAAAATTGAAGTAGTACAATTTTCATATTACTGGCTTCTGCAAATTTCTGGAGCTACATAGCACTCCTGCCACAAATATGTGTTTTGTCTTCCATACGACTAAAAAATATCCACAAACATTTTTGTTTTATTTCTCCTGTGAACAGTGAAACTTTTTAACTATCTTTTTTTAGTCTTGCTGCCACCTCTTGGGCACTTGGTCTATTCATTCCTCATCACCAGGGTGAGGGTTGACTGTTGTGGCTGTCATGTAGACAGTCATTAGATGCAGTTAAAGCAATTTTTGATTTTTTTTTTCTGACCTAGTTCCTGCAGGAACCTGACCATATGACTGGGAGGGGTTATGCAATGGGCTGACCGTGAAGATGATCCTTTAGTTCTGCAGGGGGTGTTTTTCCAAGCAGCCGTCTCTCTCTCTCCCCTCCAGCCAAGACTTAACGTTTACAGATCAGTCTTGAAGGAAAGACCCTTATTCCCTGCAGTGTTGTACATCCTCATATCCTTACTTCGACCTTCCTACTTATTAAGGCCTAGATATCAGTGATATCATGGATTGAAGTCAACATCAAGATGATTGCCTTTACAAATGTGAGTCCTTTAGCTCTTACACAGGTCCAGGAAGTACCACACATGAATTAGGATGGGTGGAGACCATAGGAAAAAAAAGGCCTTTTTCCTCCGGGTGTTGTAGGCCAAGGAAAATTTCTCAATTGACCTTCCCAGTGACATTTCTAAAGGTTACTAGACAGTGTTTCGCTATAAGACTTTCAAATTTCAAATTCCATTGTCTTCTTTTGTAATATATATGGCAGAACTCTGCAAAGCTGACCTAAATCACAGTCTGAGAGCGCATGACTGTACATTCATAGCTGCACATCATAATCTGTAATTGGATGATGGTTCTGCAGCTGCTATTTAGTCATTCCTAGGTACCATTGTAAAGCGTTACGAGTTGGACATGACCTATAAAGTCTAGGTCTTTGAGGCCTAGGTGGTTAAGGAAATGTTCCCTTAGGGTAGTCACGCAAGAGTATTGAGTTAGGGATTCTGTGATAACTTTTCCTGCTGATGGAGCAACTCAAAATCCAGTGCTGTGATGATTAGCCATATGCTTTGTCCCTTACTTAGTCTTTCATTATGCAAGTGTGACATAATTTTTTAAGTGCTCTTTAATGTGAATTGGCCTGATAAATTATACTGTCGTTATGGCTTCAGGAACTTGCATGCAAACCTTGGGGTGGTCACTGCTGCTTTAAATTTTATCCATTTAGTATGCTGGAAGAAAGCCTGCTTGTTATACAAACCCAGTCATCTAGTCGGAAGAGCAGCCACATGCAATACAAAAAAGAGAGAGAGAACAAGAGAGTGAGCACTTAGCCTCTTATGGATTTACCGTTGGTTTATAAATCAGATGAAGCGACTTAGACAGCTGTTGTTTCTTTACATTACTGCACAGAACTGTGCATATTAGATGCTTTACTTTGAAAGGATGGAGCAAAATATTCATATGGACCTTGGTAAGTGCAATGGCAAGAGGTAAAACAAAATTCAAGGGGTATTAATGAATGAGTTAAACTTAACATATCATACCAAATGTTCCCAGTGTACAGCAATGCTCTGGCCTTTACCTGTGTGGTATAATATATTAAAATAGCAGCAACATTTTTATTTATTTATTTCAGCAGTATGTAGAAATAATCAAGAAAAGTACAGCATTAACTTTCCCCAAAAAGACTAGCCTGATCATGTACATAGAAGAAATGAAAGTCATTTATGCTTTAAAGGTATCTGTTGAACCTCACAAAGTTTGTTGTGTTTACTTTTTTCCATTTTGGTTATTTAAATAGCAGTTCTGTCGGTTTCCTTTTTTTCTGCATTTTTTTTTTCACTGAGGTTAAAAGAGGGCAGTATATATTTTGTAGTAGAAATTGAGCAGAAGATAATGACAGCATTGTGAACTTGCATGCAGAGGCAGTTACTTGGATTTAAAACTTTTTGGGAAAGTATCTGTACAATATCATGCATCTTTTAAACTGACACATGTTCTGCAAAGAATAGCAATAATGATAGTTACATAGCCGATTAAAAACGCTTATTTGCAGTTATTTTATGGAAGTGCTACTTATAAATAAGAAAAACTGTGCCCATAAATGTGTGCAAAAATGAGCATACACATGCGCACACACAGGTTAAACTGCTGCTTGATTTGATTGTTTAAAATTATATATGGATCAGTGTAAAACGTGCTGAGTTTTCTTGTTTCCTTTTCTTTGTTTATAGTCAGCAAAAGTCTTGTTTTACATTTGATAATAGCTTGTGATGTCAGAAAGAACTCTGAACTCTCTCTATAGAAGTGTTGACAGTTGTGATTTGGAATCAAAGACTGTTAAAAAGATTTGTGGGAGGAATGTGGTTAAGAGAATGAGGCAATATATAAAATATGTTCCAGTGTGCTAGTTTGTGAACTGTTGACAGGCCAGTTTTGGTTGGCAGTGATACTTTATACATTGGGCCCGTACGCCTTGTGTAAGTGTATGTTACTGAAGTAATCATTGAGTATAGCGAGACATACAAATATAGAGAATAGTATCTGTTAATAATATAAGATTATATACTTTTTTCTTTTGTAATTGAATGCAGATTTGGCTTACACTGGTCTCTGAATATAAAAATACATAGGATATGAAGCAGATAAAACACAAACGCTTTGTAGTTTGTTGCATGCAAAAACTATCATTTGTAGTTAACTAGCCCAGATGGTGGAAGGCTGATGAAAGTACTATGCATCGTAATTTATTTAATGGCTACAGCCTGGGATTGAGAATATTCTTTGGGTGGGTGGCATATTCATGAAACTGTTCTCTCATCTCAGCAACTCTCAGAAAGGGAAATAAAGCCTCTTGACACGTGGTGACCATTGTATAGAAGGCTAGGCATAACAATGTGTAGGTACATGTAAGCACTAGGACAGAGAAGAGTGCAGCATGCTCAGCAGTTCCAGAGTACACAAGTATAGTAAGCATATGTTGCTGTGTTGTGTAAGTCCTGGGTTGTATAAAGAATTATTTATTAGTTAGTTCAAAATGTAGATGTAATAGAAGATTTGCATGAATTAAATAAACTCTGCTTTGAGGGCTGAATTTCAGGGTACAAGGCCACCAGAAAAGCACATAAAAAGGAAATGGAGAGACAAGGTTAATAGCTGGTGTCAGCACTTGAATGATGTTGAAAGTAGGCCATGAAATAGCTGTAGCGTGCAAAATATTTTGTGTAAAACTAAATGGTGGATTTACTAGAACTTTTAAATTACTATAGAATGCTTTACAAATTCAGTTTATTTTTCACATTAATGTAGGGCAGAAATTGTATATGCTGTTAAGTAATTGCTGAACTCCACTTTATCTTTTGCCGTAACTTAACTTTAGATTATATATGTATTATATCTTTTGCCTTAACTTAACTTTACTTCATATATTATATATATATATATATATATATATATTAATATTAACTTGCTGTTATCTAATAGTAGTTCTCACTCCAATTTTGACTTTGTCAATTTTACTGTTGTATTAATGTCAATTTTACTGTTATATTGTACTTATGTCAATTTTACTGTTATATTGTACTTATGTCTCCTGAAGCTTTTCTCCCCAGGTCTCCACTGAAAACGGGCTCATTTAGGCCCAGTGGACACTCCTGGTAAACAAATGTAAAATAAAATAAATAAATAAATAATCTTTAGTGAAATATGCATTTAGAACACATCTTCATTCATTTCTGTTAGATGTCTGATGTGCCTTCTTCCTAGAGCATACTACTTCCTATCAGCATAACTTGTTTTAGTTGGAAGACAGGACCATGGTTTGCAAAGACACTTTCTTGTGCTGTGCCACACATTTAACCTTTTTGTTCTGGAAATCTGTAGTTGCTTTGTCATCCTGAACAAAACACTATAAAATGCAGATGGTATACTGGTGTCTGTGGCCTAAAGTAATGGAGCCCTGACTGTGACTCAGGTTCATCTAATGGCTCAAGTGCTGAAGAAGCCAGCTGTGAAAGAAGGAGACTGACAATGAGGAGCTTGATTGCCTTTCCCAGTTGGGATGGTTGAGGGTGTGTGTCCAGCATACACACACTGCCTGCATTGCCTGATGAAGACCCCAGATGAATGGAGGTGTCTGCTGTTAGTAGTGTGACTCTATTACGGAAGCATTTGACAAACCCTTTTACCACCTCAGTGTATACTTAAGCTTTTGGTCCTTGAGGCTTTCTCAGGAATTTAAAAGCCAAACCTCTATAGTGACCACCTGGATGACAGCATTGCCACAACTATGCTCTCACAACGTAAAGGGAAGTGAATGAATGATGACAATCACAGTGGTAATTTAAAGGTTAGCAGGTACAAAGGAGAACAATATAACATAGCAGAATAAAGAAAACAGACAACTTAGACCCAGATATTTGTTTCAGTTCATTTACATTTGTTGACAAACTTAGCCTCAATAGATGTGAACTTTTTTAAAAAGTAGATCAGTAAGAAGTTTTTGGGAAACAATAAAAAGGATTGTGGGTAACAGAGAAGTGAGAATCTTGGAAACTCTTTAACTATCTTTTTTTAGAAATAACTCAGTACGAGTTCTACAAAGATTATATTAAAGAAAAGTGTGTGTTTTGGAAATAATGATTACAGTTAATTTGGATAGAGAGTTGTCCAAATCTTTTTAATTAAAAAAATGGAATATAAGAAATTATCTATAAGTTAAAACGTTGTTGATTATTATAGATAATGCTTAGTGCTATTATTGAAATATATTTGTTTTAAACTATTGGTGTTTGTTTCTACTGAATTAAGGAATTATTGAGTCTGTTGTATTATAGTTAGAAAGTTTAATAAAGTTTGATAAGTGTCATGGGAATATTTACATCCACCTAAGCTACCACTGACTCTGGTAAAATGGACCTTGATTTAACATCTTATCCAAAGGTTCTTAATGCTGTAAGACTAAGAACACTGCATCAGTTGGCCCAGACAGCATCCCAAGATGCCTTCTAAATAGTGTGAAACATGACCTATCAAGGCCTCTGGAATTACAATTTAACTGTTGCCTCCAAACAGAGTTTGTGCCTCATGAATGCAGAAAGGCAACAGCCATCCTTCTCTATAAAGGTGGGCCATCTACAGACCCTGGAAACTAAAGGGCCATAAGTCTCACTAGTCTTATATGTAAAGCCATGGAAAGAATTGTCATGGAGATGATCAGAAGAGATATAGTAAACCTCCAGACACTGGACCCAATCCAGTTTGGTTTCATCAAGGGCAGATCATGCCTACTCAACCTGCTGGACGTATTTGAGAAGGTCACCAAAGCAATGAATGAGGGCAAAATTGTTCACACTGCCTACCTTGACCTGGCCAAGGCACTTGACACAGTACCCCACTCTGGCATTGTTGATAAACTCAAGAGGTTAGGTATAAACCTGTATGTCACCCAGTGGATAGCCAACTAGCTCACAGCCAGGACCTAGAAAGTTAAAATTGGGGAATCCACCTCTACATAGAGGCCAGTCACAAGTGGAGTCCCTCAGGGATCAGTCCTTGGACTGCTTATTTTTGGCATTTACTTCTCAGATGTCAAGGCCGATGTCAGTGGTTTCTGGCTGACAAAATTTGCAGATGATTGAAAATTATGAGCTGTCATTGAATCTCACACTGACACAGATGTTCTCCAGGAGGGGCTGACACAGACAAACAACTGGTGTCAAAGCCATGGACTAAAACTAAATGCCATAAAATGCATAGTAAGGATCCATCCCTGGTAACTATCACATTGACAGCACACCTCTTGGAGTTGACCCAGTAGTCAAGGAATTAGGGACACACATAGATCATAATCTAGCCTTTGACCATCACGTGTCTACAGTGGTGAGGAAATCATTCTATGTTGCGCAACTTATAAACAAAGGTATAGCATCTATGTCCAAGGAAGTCATTGTTCCACTGTATTCGGCATTCATCAGACCTATCATTGAGTACAATGCCCCCTTTGTTCTGTATCTAACCAGGCATAGTCAACAAATGGAACCTCCAGAGAGGTTCCTCACTAAAAGTATACAGGGCATAAGTAAAATAGCCTATACAGACCACCTCAAGGCCCTATCCGTGTATTCTGCCTCTTAAGGCTTTTATGGGGAGATCCATGCCTGGCATACAGGGCATTGTCAGACCCCGTTCTGATGGACCTCGTACATATCCACAAAACAAACAGCACCAGAATTACCCAATGTCCTTCTATTCCTATGCTGCAGTATTCTTAGTGTGGGATTCCCCGCCGCAGGCGACCCGAACGTCGGCTCCTATACAAAAGCTTAAGCCTGCCTGCTGTAGGTGTGTGGGATGTCACTCATAGGGCCATAAACCAGGGACTTTAAATGTGACGTCTCCACACAATGACCCCAGAACTTTTCAGCCACAGTCGACATCACATTAATCGCTTCGCTCCTCTACTCGAAGACTTCTAAAGCTAAGTACCCCGTTGGGGATTTTGCCTTTATTTGCTTGTGCTTAGTTTGCTGTAGTTACCGTTAGCCGATGTCAGCTAAGAAGGGTAAATGCTGATGTGGGCTCTAGATACCAAATAAAGATATGCACGACTGCTGCATCTTTTATCTAGGCTGGTAGCACGATCATACTGCTTGCTCCATTTGTCAATCTTTTGTACCCAAGACCCTTCATAGCCATCTGGCTGCCCTTAACTTATACTTAGAAAACCAGAGCCTCAAAAAACTTGTGCTCAGGATGGATCCCGAATCGGCTGCTCCGATGGAACCACCACATAAAAAGACCAAGGTTTCCAGGCCTACAGGCCTACTTCCTCTGCCTTTCCGCCATCAGACGTCCCACCAACTTCCAATTTCGGAGTTGAGGGACATCCAATAGAACCGTCTACTTTGAAGGCTCCCCTCGAGGAAGCAACTTTGGAAGTTATGGCCAGCGTGTCCACGGAGATAGTTCTGATGTCGGTCCCTGCCGGTGTCGAGAGGGAACCAGATATCGTCGGAAAACTGACTGGGACCCCACTGCCTGAAACACCTACCGATTCCCAGGCTCTTGAACCCAGGCCTTTTCCGAGACCTACGCCTTTAAAAAGGAAACAAAAAAAAAGCACCAGACTCCACCTTCTGAAGGAGTACCATACTGACAATCTTTTACCACCTCTTTGATGCAGGCCTTCATGGCCCTTTGGCCCACAGCCTCTTCCCCCTCTACTATGCCAGTGCTTAGCCCTAGGCCTGCTTCTGCACTTCTCTCCCTTTGCCTACTGCTCAAGAAGGGGATGAAGTACAGGAACCCTACCAATCATCTTTTGATGAATCAGTCTCCTATTCTTGCCTCCCCTCTTGAATACTACTCCCCAGATGAGGAATCCATAGAATTGGACTCCCCACAAGAGGATATCACATTTGGGGAGACTATCACTAAAATGAAAGAATACTTTAAATGGACACTTCCCAAATGACTGATACTCAAAGAAGGTACTTTGACCGTCTCCAAATGGAATCCCTCTTGCCTTCAGCCATTCCTTCAGTCATCCCTGCCTACCTTGATGCTTTCACCTCAGCATCAAAGAACCCAGACTCACAACCACCCACCCCTAAGAGATCTGACAGGTTTACAAAGTTCCAGATGATCAAAAATTCCTAGTAAAACCACCCCTGGCAGACCTTGCTGTAATTACTGTATTCCCTGATAAGCAATCTAGACTGATTCCTTCTGCATCTCTTCTGCCTACTGATAAGGATAACAAAAGCATGGACAGGATAGGAAAGAAGGTTTACACCTCCTCCACCCTGCCCTTCAGAGCTATCAACTACCAAACTCACATGGTTAAATATGCCTTGGACCTAGTATCACAAGCCTCTACTCTCTTGGCATCCACCTCTAATTGTCCCACCAAAACTGAGATAGCATCTAAACTGTCCCTGGCTTCCCAGGTAGCCAGACATTCTATTAGATGCAGTTACGATGCAAGAGAGGCATCTGCTAGGTCTGCTGCTTCTGCATCAGTACTCCGCAGATATTCTTGGCTACGCCTCCAACCCCTACCAGAGGATTTCATGTCTAGAATCCTAGACACCCCATTAGACCACAACCTCTTGTTTGGCAAACAGTCTGCAGACCTTTTCAGACACCTGCAGGAAAAAAGTAAAGAGCTTCAGGACATCAAACATGTACTTGTGTCCCCATCCCTAAATACTACAGGAATTATCCTGCTAAGACTATCTTTGTCAGAAGCCCCCCCCCCCACTACCCCTTCCTTTTCCAGGCATAGGAGAGAAACTAGGAGGCAAACCTCCTCCAGACCAGTTGCCTCACAACCCAGTCAAATACAGCCTTTTCAGGATAGAAGTGGACCTAACAATGCGTGATTGCCTTGTCCACCTCCCCTTGTCAGCCCGCCTCACCCACTGCTTCCCCATTTGGAAATCTATCACATCAGACCACTGGGTACTGACAATCATACAAAATGGATATTTCCTTTCTTGGAAGAAAAAGCCCCTACCAAGGGACATTCCTTTTCCCCAAAAAAATCAACTCTACTTTATCCCTCACATACTGCAAGACCTTCTGACATTAGGAACTATAGAACCTGCCCCTCCAGGACAGGAAGGAAAAGGCTTCTACTCAAGACTTTTTCTGGTCCCCAAAAAAGATGGTCCTTGGAGACCAATACTAAAGCTATCCTTTCTAAACCTTTTCCTAAAAGTTCCATCTTTCAGAATGTTATCCCTTCAAACCCTTCTTCCATTACTGCCAGGCCAGGCTTTAATGGCCACACTAGATCTAAAGGAAGCATATCTCCATATTCCCATAAACCCTTCCAACAGAAAAATCTTGAGTTTCACTGGACCCTGCTGTCATTTTCAATTTACAGCCTTGCCCTTTGGTTTGTCTACTGCAACCAGGGTGTTTACAAAATGCCTAGCCCCAGCCATAGCTTTCTGCAGAACCAAAAGTGTCCGAATCTATTCTTACCTAGACGACATCCTCATTCTAGCAGAAACAGAGGACACCCTTCAAAATCATCTGAGGTACACCACTTCCCTACTTCAAAGCTTGGGATACACCCTCAACCTCCTAAAATTATCCTTAATTCCACAGCAGGACAAAATCTTTCTGGGCTGCAGGATCAGAACAGACCTGATGCGGGCTTTTCTCCCTCAGGACAAAGTTCTGTCCCTCTCCACCCACTTGCAAAACTTATTACAGGTTCATCAGATATCTGCAAGACAATTCCTGCTGATCCTGGGACTTATGGCAGCCATCATTCCCATGGTATCCCTAGCCAGAATGCACATGCGAAAGCTCCAATGGTACCTGAGAAATGTGTGGTCACAACACCAACATCCCCTAGAGCACCAGATTACCCTCCTGCCCTGCCTCAAAACAGAACTAAGGTGGTGGATCCAACAAATACGTCTGAACGCGGTCCTTCTACTACAACCACCCTCCCCAACCCAGCATATGCATACAGATGCATCAGAGCTAGGGTGGGGGGCTACCATGAAAGGCTTCGTTGTACAGGAGGCCTGGAACTCTACCCTTCAAAAGAAACATATCAGTGTGTGGGAAATGACTGCATTTCTTCTAGCCCTGAAAGCCTTCCTCCCTCTCCTTCAACCCTTCAGATATTCACAGACAACACCACAGTCATGTGGTATCTCAACAGACAGGGAGAAACCAAGGCCTACCTCCTATGCTGGATAACATTACAGATTTGGGACCTCACCTCCAGGGACAGCTTAACCCTGCAGGCAGCATACATCACCTCTCAGGACAACAAACAAGCGGATATTCTCAGCAGAACATCCTCTCTACCGCACAAGGGGATGCTGAACAGGGATACCTTTCTAGCCATTGTCCACCAATGGGCCACACCTCAGGTAGATCTGTTTGCCTCCCTCCATAACAGACAATTGAAAAAAATCTGCACCAAGGATCACTCTCCACTTGCCTGGAGGGTAGATGCCTTCATCATTCCATGGAAGGGGCGGTCTCAATATGCATTTTCACACTTCTCTCTCATTCAAAAAGTCCTCCTGAAAATCAGGAAGGACAAACCAAAAATCTTGCTGGTGACTCCCTATTGCCCAAGGCAGCACTGGTTCCCCCTACTTCTCTCATTAGCCAAGGGCAATCACTACAAGTTACCCCACAAGGTGGACCTATTCACACAACAAAAAGGAACTCTAATTCACCCTCATCAACAGATGTTAGACCTAATACTCTGGGTGATAAACTTCTAATCTCTTTCAGACACCACTACTTTGAGGGCATGCTTTTAGTCCTGAGGGAGGCCAGGAAACCTACTACTAGGAGATCCTACTTATCAAAATGGGAAAGATTCTCCAACTGGTGTCTCCATAAGGACAGGGACCCCTGCCGTGCAGACCCCCCCCCCCGTCCTTACCTATGTGTGTGAACTAATTAAGGCTGGCCTTTCATACTATACATTGAAAGTCCACCTTTCAGCAATTCCAGCCTGTCTACCACTAGATTCCCCCTCTACTTTCCAGGCTAGATGTTAAACTATTCCCAAAAGGGGTCTTACACATCAGACTACCAAGAAAGCCCATCATACCCCCCTGAAACCTAAACTTCTTTCTGGAAAAACTAACACTGGCCCCATTCAAGCCAGTTAGTGCTGCTAAGTTTCAAATGTGTACATGGAAGACTGTACTCCTGGTGGCCGTTACCTCAGCTAAGAGAGTGTCAGAGTTACAAGCTGTAATGGCCTGCTCTCTCTACACTACCTTCCACAAGGATAGGGTGAGCGTATGCACTAACCCTTCCTTCGTGCCTAAAGTGGTCAACGAACTGTCCCTAAACCAATCCATTCACCTGCCCACCTTTTTCCCCTCTCCAACCAATGGCAGTGAGGGGATACTCCATTCCCTGGATGTGCACAGACAACTAAGATTTTACCTAGACAAAACAAAGTCCATCAGAAAATCTAATCAACTCTTTGTATCCTTCCATTCTAGGGCCCTGGGCAAGGCAGTCTCCAAACAAACCATTTCCTATTGGATTAGGAAAACTATTTCCTTCTGCTACTCCCACCATGATAAACACTTACCCCACGGGCTGAGAGCTCACTCTACCAGGGGAGTGGCAACCTCCAAAGCCTTCCTTAAAGGCCTGGACACAGCCTCCATCCTGGAAGCAGCCACCTGGTCCACTATTCACACCTTCACCAAACACTACAAATTGGACCACATCTCCAGAGGCCG